>NC_041411.2:5488749-5620642 GCF_900747795.2 Erpetoichthys calabaricus
CAGTGGAGTAAAGCGGGTGCTGGGCAGTTAAAGGTGGTCGCTATGTTCCGCTGTGCCCGTAACTAACAATCTTTAATGCCTTCTCATTTTCAGCATTGCTGGAGCTGGAGGCATCATTGTTTACGCCGCTTTCCAGAACCTAATCCAGACCCCAGAGGTAAGTGAACTGATCCATGACATCTTCTGGGATCGTGAGGGGGATTAATTCACCAACTGTGGGGTTGTTTTCACTTCTGATGTTCTTCACATCATTTCATGTTGGTTAGATTTGCTTTGGCTTGGCTGTCGTTTGGCTTTAATCCTATAAAACATGAGAGTCCATTTGACCCGTTGGTCCTTCTGTTCTTTTGAGTGGCCATCTGGTGTCTCCAGTGCCATCAAATTTCAAGTCTTGTGCCACACTTTCAGACTACAGTGGCTTTCTTAACCTTCATGTGACAGAGGCACATGGCAGGCTGTCTTGTTCCGTCACAATGATTACCAGGTGTCACTGCTCAGACGTGGACCTTACCCTCATTCTCCTGTGTCGCTCCTTTATTATCGCTGATTTGCTCAAAAGAGACGATGAAAACCTTGGAGATATTAAGGGATTATTGCAATAAGTATACCTGGCACTGCCACGCTCTCTGTCCATTCAACTTAACACATTGTCTTGAGGTCGTTTGGAGAAGTAGAGGGCCCACTTGAACATGCTGAAGCTGCTGTCAGCTAATGTACTGTTAATAGCTGGAATAATAAAAACAGGGAGGCTGAAAAACAACCATAAAGCATTCTGTGGCCTTCAAACTGGCTCCCAGCAATGCACCGTGTGGATGGTGGTCTTACAAGGCTGTCATGATTCTGGATCACATGACCCCAGGGGCCTGGCATTAGGTAGTCATGAAGGGAGTCCTCACTTTGCACTCCTGCCTACTTTTCTTGTGTGTTTTTAGGTTTGCGTTCACCTCGGCTCTTATCTGTCTTGGTGTCCCACGGCTACCATCCTGGCCACTGTCTCTGGTCAGGTCAAGTTCAGCTTTTGCAAGAAGGCTGACATATTGGGGTTGAAATACATGTAGTAATAGAATGCATCATTTTTCATTCCAACAGATGGCGCATCACAAACATTCACTTTGCTTTTACAAATCCCATAGCGAAAGGCATTTGTGAATTTCCCCTTGGGATTAATAAACTATCTATCTATCTATCTATCTATCTATCTATCTATCTATCTATCTATCTATCTATCTATCTATCTATCTATCTATCTATCTATCTATCTATCTATCTATCTATCTATCTATCTATCTATCTATCTATCTATCTATCTATCTATCTATCTATCTATCTATCTATCTATCTATCTATCTATATAACAGAAACATATGCATTGTATTTGCCATTCCAACAGAGACCGCATCACAAACATTTGTAGTAATAAAATGCATTGTATTTTCCATTCCAACAGATGGCGCATCACAAACATTTGTAGTAATAAAATGCAATGCATTTGCCATTCCAGCAGATGCTGCATCAAAACATTTGTAGTAATAAAGTGCATTGCATTTTTCATTTCAACAGATGGCGCATCACAAACATTCACTTTGCTTTTACAAATCCCATAGTGGAAGGCATTTGTGAATTTCCCCTTGGGATTAATAATCTATCTATCTATCTATCTATCTATCTATCTATCTATCTATCTATCTATCTATCTATCTATCTATCTATCTATCTATATAACAGAAACATGCATTGTATTTTTCATTCCAACAGATGGCGCATCACACACATTCATATTGCTTTTACAAATCCCATAGCAAAAGGCATATAACATAAACATGCATTGCATTTGTCTATCCAACAGAGGGTGCATCACAACATTTGTAGTAATAAAATACATTGTATTTGTCATTCCAGCAGATGGTGCATTACAAACATTTGTAGTAATAAAATGCATTGTATTTTCCATTCCAACAGATGGTGCATCACAAACATTTGTAGTAATAAAATACATTGTATTTGCCATTCCAGCAGATGGTGCATCAAAATATTTGTACTAATAAAATGCATTGCATTTTTCATTCCATCAGATGGCGTATCACACATATTCATATTGCTTTTACAAATCCCATAGCAAAAGGCATATAACAGAAACATGCATTGCATTTTTTCATTCCAACAGATGACACATCACAAACATTAACACTTTTATTATGAATCCCATACCAAAAGGCATATAATAGATACATATTATTGTATTCATTGTTACAAAAAGGCGCCATCTCTAAATATTTGTGATATGCCATCTGTTGGAATGAAAGACTCCAATATAACACAATGTGACAAAAGAGAAGGGCCTGTAACTGTGCCTGGGAGCCGTACATTCTGTATATTTGTGTACATTTGTGTGTTTCTCTTATTTGTCTGCTTTTGTTCTCCTGTGTGGCTCAGTAAACGCAGGAGTCTGATTTGCCTCTGCCTGTCAGAATGATGAACTTCTCGCCGTAGCCCAGCTGCTGAACTTTGACAAGTGGTGTCTGTTTCTGGAATGCTCTCCTTTTCACACTCCCATTCCGGTCGTCTGACAGCTGGTGGGCCTGCAGTGATGTTTTTTTTTATTCCACAGGTGAGACCCCTTTTTTACTTGAGCTTGTCGGACGTGATGTTGGGGGTCAGCTGGCTGATCGGAGCCCTACTCTACCAGGAACAGCAGTCCGGGAAGTTCAACGTTGCCTGCTATAATATGCAGCCAGCAGGAGAGGTGAGATGTTTGGTCTCAGTGAGGAGCCGGATGGGCCGCCATTGTTTTGTGGTTTTTAGTGTAAAAAAGAGGGGCACGTCATGGTTGTTTGGTAGAAGGCTGAAAATTCCTCAAAAGTGGGAGATTAAGGACACATTGGGAAAAAAGACTCGTCAGCGGGTGGAGTGGAGACCACAGCCATGTTCAGTTGGCCTCACTTCTCCTTGTCCTGTTTTTGTTGAGTTGTCTCATTTTGCGTGTGAATGAGGCCAGCAGGGACTGTCACTTGTGACCTTTCGGAGGCTGACATGAACGCAGCCTGACACAGGAATGCTGCTGTTGTCTCTCCCTTCTGCCCCGTTGACTTATTGCTCAGATTCTTTTGGCGTTTGCCGCACCTGTAATTACCTTTCTGAGTGACACGACCACATCGCTTTGGCGTGTTCAGCGCTCCCGGTAATCTGAAGTGACACAAATCCTGTTTTGTTTTTTTTTTAATTATTTTAATTCTTCTGTCACTTTCAGGTGTCCATTTTGTTTAAATGGGGTGGTCTGCACTCAGGGGGAAGGTTGCCACACGACCTGTCCAGTTTTCGATTGTGCCCACTGAGGCTGTGTGTGTGTCTGCATGGATGGCACAGGTCAGTTATTCAACGATAGGTGACATTAACGGACCCATCCCCAAAATCGTGGGTGCGACTTCATTAGCCTGTCCTGAGGTGGCGCTTGCACGTTCAACGCCCACGTGAGTCAGACCACCAACCACATCTCGGGACCCGCTCCCGCGTTTGAAAACAATGGCGGGCAGTGACCCGGAAACATCGGGATTGTCGTCGGCTGACGCGCTTTGTCATCCTGCCCGTTTTTATTTGTTTATATGCCATTCTTAATTAGGGGGGCATCGTGCTGATTGATGGTCATTGGCCGCTCCTGTCCCGTTGTGTTTCCGTCGTCTGATGGAGTGCTGAGGCTGATAATTAAAATCTCCTAATGCTGGTGGCAGAATGAATCCCCCCCCCCCCCCAGCCTGCACCCTACTGTGCCCCCCCATTCCCAGCTCTAATTGCTCTTGTCCTCACTCAGATGGGCTCTCAGTGCAGAGTTTAGTGTTTCCTGGCGTTTTTGATGCCCGTGTTCCCAAGTCCTGTTTGAAGACATTTGGAGACGTCCAGCCCCCCCTGAAAGATGATTGGTGTGTTCTCATTTAGGACCCTCTGCCATCTCACGTTGCCATTTTCTGATGGTTAAGTCAAACGAACAGCAAGCTCCTCCATTCTACTCACCTCGATGGCTGACAAATAACATCAAGTCGAGGCGTATTGTGGAACATTTACCCCCCCAGCAAGTTTCCACCTCTGTCCCCGTGTTCTCCTTGTTGCATTTTTAACGGAACAATTGGGATCCGCCGGACTCATTCCCTTCGTAAAATGAAAAATTGAGTCCCCTTTTAATCTCCATTTGCTTAAACTGAAAAGGCTCGACGACTCCTTCACAGCTCAGACGTCCCAGCAGGGGGTGACCGGGTGACAACATCCGAGGGGGTTGCCCCCACATGACTGTCTTATTATTTACTTGTGCAGTGTTTAATGCAGAAATCAAGAGATGGGGGCAGCGCAGCGCAGCCCCGACTTGATGAAAGTCTGAAAGTGTCCGTGCGCCGTTAGCAGTGCGACTTACTGCAGTCAATGATCGACTGTCCATGGGCCGGGGAGGAACTCGATGAAAAAATCGGGGGTCCGCGCATTATTAACAATGCAAATTACACGATACGTTAAGCGATCGGCTGTCCGCCGGCCATTGAAGGTGCGAATTACAGCGCCACGATAAGCAATCGGGTGACCGCGCGCGCCATACTGCCGCGCTGCATTAGACGATCGACTGTGCGAGGGCTGAAAACACCGAGGAGGAACTCCGTGAAACAAGCGAGTGTCTGCGCGAACTTAACATTGGGAATTACACGATACATTTAAACGAGCAAGTGTCTGCCGGTCATAAATGGTGGGAATTACTGCACAACGTTAACGATGCAGTGTTTCTTTCTGCCGCCCTCAGCAGTGCGAATTACTGCACTGCGTTAAACAGTCGACTGTGCGAGGGCTGAAATCTCCAAAGAGGAGCGCCGAGAAACGAGCGTTATTAACGGTGCGAATTACACGATACATTTAAACGAGCAAGTGTCTGCCGGTCATTAACAGGGGGAATTATCTGGCCTCGTTAACAGACTGGGGTTTTCAGCGCCCGGGGACAACTGAAGATTTCGCGCCGCCTCCCGTTTGCCAAATTGCAATGGGAATCTCAATGTTTTGAGGTAGTTGAGTTAAGCTAAGTGATAATGTTTGTGTGTGTGTGTGTGTGTGTGTGTGTGTGTGTTTATCAGTCCAGTCCCTTTTTGTTGAGAAGACGGATGGCTTGTGGAAAAAAGCTGTTGCACAGTCTGGATGTGTGTGCCCGAATGCTTCGGTACCTTTTTCCAGATGGCAGGAGGGTGAAGTGTGTGTGAGAGGGGTGTGTCCGATCAGCCACAATGCTGGTGGCTTTGCGGATGCAGCGTGTGGTGTAGATGTCTTCAATAGAGGGGAGAGAGACCCCGATGATCTTCTCTGCTGTCCTCACTATCCGCTGTAGGGTCTTGCGGTCCGATATGGCACAATTCCCAAACCAGACAGTGATGCAGCCGCTCAGGATGCTCTCGATAGTTCCTCTATAGAAGGTGGTCAGGATCGGTGGTGGGAGCTGGGCCTTTCTCAGTCTTCTCAGAAAGAAGAGACGCTGTTGGGCTTTCTTGTGTAGGGAGCTGGTGTTGAGGGACCAGCTGAGGTCCTTCTCCAGGTGGGCGCCCAGGAATTTGGTGCTGTCGACGATCTCCACAGAGGAGCCGTTGATGCTCAGCGGAGAATGGTCACCTCGTGTCCTCCTAAAGTCAACAACCATCTCCTTTGTCTTGTCAACATTCAGAGACAGGTTGTTGTCTTTACACCAGTCCGTTAGCCCCTGCACTTCCTCTCTGTACGCTGACTCGTCGTTCTTGCTAATGAGACCCACCACGGTCGTGTCATCAGCGAACTTAATGATGTGATTTGAGCTGTGTGTTGCTACACAGTCGTGAGTCAGCAGTGTGAACAGCAGGGGACTGAGCACACAGCCTTGTGGGGCACCAGTGCTCAGTGTGGTGGTGCTGGAGGTGTAGTTCCCGATCCGTACTGACTGAGGCCTTCCGGTCAGAAAGTCCAGGATCCAGTTGCAGAGGGAGGTGTTCAGGCCCAACAGGCTCAGCTTCCCGATCAGTTGTTGGGGGATGATCGTGTTGAATGCTGAGCTGAAATCTATGTACAGCATTCGAACGTATGTGTCCTTCTTGTCCAAGTGTGTGAGGGCAAGATGGAGTGCAGTGGAGATGGCGTCGTCCGTTGAGCGGTTAGGACGGTACGCAAATTGCAGTGGGTCCAGTGAGGGGGGCAGCAGGGACTTGATGTGTCTCATGACAAGCCGCTCGAAGCACTTCATGATGGTGGGTGTAAGTGCAACAGGACGATAGTCATTGAGACAGGACACAGAAGACTTCTTGGGCACGGGTACGATGGTGGTGGCCTTGAAGCACGTGGGAACGACGGCGCTGCTCAGAGAGATGTTGAAGATGTCGGTAAGAACATCTGCCAGCTGTTCTGCACATTCTCTGATCACTCTGCCTGGGATGTTGTCTGGTCCAGCAGCTTTACGTGGGACTGTTCACCGGACATTAAATGTCCAAATTACTGTGCTCAAGTATCCAACCAACCAACCATTATCCAACCCGCTATAGCCTAACTGCAGGGTCACGGGGTCTGCTGGAGCCAATCCCAGCCAATACAGGGCGCAAGGCAGGAAACAAACCACCGGGCAGGGCGCCAGCCCAACGCAGCGATCGATCGAGTATCCGAGCGACATTAACAGTGCGAATTACGGCACTGCATTAGACGATAGAGGGTCTGCGGTTCATTAGTGTGCTGCGCTACATTAAATGATCGACTGTCTGCCGGGTGAAATCGCCATGAAGGAACTGGATTGAAAAATCGAGTGGCCGCGCATTATTAACAGTGGGAATTCTAACACTGCATTGAAAGGTGTTGAGGTGTCACCTGCTGCACTCGGGTCCCAATCCGGGTGGTTCGTCCTGTGGAGGCAAGTGAGGCAGAGCCTCATCTGTCATCATGGAAAGTAAAAAAAAAAAATAATAATGTTAAAATATATTTGTCCACTGGTCTATAAATTTGTTTTCTGTACGATTCCAATAATTTTGATCATTTTTATAGTCAAAATCGCGGAATTTGCGCATTTCCTGATCAAATGCAGGAATTAAATGCAAGGTTCCGCGGCGCTCTGTCCCTCACACACTGACGGGTTGATGTCTGCGATTGGCGCGTGCCTGTTGCTGTCTCTCATTATGTCGCCAATATAAGGTTTGCAGACACGTTTATTATACCTCATGACTTTCCACAGTCTGGTTAATATCTTTAATGAATGTGTGTTACATATTTAGTCTTGCTGATCGGACATTAAGCCGCAGTGAGAAGGCACAAGGTGAGTGAGGCAGACAGTACCGTGGCGCCCTGAAGGGGGCGCGTGTGAGCCCAACAGCTGCTGGTCGCTGCTGCTGTTCTTCTAATAAGTCAGCGAGATCAGAAAGTCAAGTGCGCCGCAGCGGGCCGCTTGTTTTTATTTTTTTTTTTGTTCCGACTGACTGCCAAAATGGAAGATTTTTACAACTAAAGGAAATTAGGGAGGACTTTTACAAGAAAGTGATGGAGATTTTCGTGGAGAAGAATAATAAACAACTAAAGGTACAGACCATTAACGGTTTTCAATTTTATTAAAAAAAAAAATGGGATCAGACTAAGGAAAAAAAAACAATCCAATATTTAAAAACTAAATTTTGACCTTAAATAAAATATTCAGTTGTTTTACTTGTTATCCTGTTGTTGAACAGTCCGTATTAAAATTGATTAACGCATCAGAATGAAAAGCGTTTAAAACAACTAAATATTTCAATTAAGGTCACAAATGAAATCCGTTTTATTTTTGTACCCCACTCTATACCTTCATTTGTTTTGGATGAGTAGGAATTGTGGAATTGCAACGGCAAATTTAGAACACATGGAGGGTGAGGAGCAAATGCGCTCTCTCCGCTAGAAGCGTAACGTTCTTTAATAGCTAAATACGCGCCTTACCAGTGTGTGTGTAAAGAATGAGATGAGATATGAAACCTAAGCAGTAGTCAGGCTGCCAAGTGAATAGTCAATAAGCAACTCTCTGGGGTTCATAGATTTGTAAATGTCACTCTGAAGGAGTCAACCGCCATGACCTTCACCGCACATCACAGGTCCTGCGGTGTTTCAAACAATCCGACTGTCCACTCGCCATTAACAGTGAGAATTACTGCACTGCACATGAAACGGCTGAGCGTCCCTGTGGTTTATTGTTTCAGATATGATCACCTATCTCTGTTCATCAAGGTCTGTGTGAGGGTCTTAATCTGAACTTTGGTTACCACCTTGCAGGGTGTCGCCAACCCTAAAGACTCTCTCAGTCCTGGAATCAGCCTAGTCGCTCTCCTCAGGACTTTCTCCAGTGCTGCTATGTCTTTTTTTGTTTTTTTGTAATCTGGAGACCCAAACTGCACCCGGGACTCCAGATGAGGCCTCACCAGTGTGCTGTGAAGCTTCAGCCTGACCTCCTTGGACTTCTACTCTACACATCAAGGCGCTATATAACCTGGCATCTGCTTCCTCCATTACTTCTGTCCACTGTCTGGGTGTAGGTTGTCATGAGTCCAGCACGACTCCCAGCTCCTTCTCCTAAGGTGCAGTTTCAGACCCCTCATTGTGTACTCAGCTCTATTTTCACTCCACTGTGTTTCTTCTACCACAGATCTGCCCACACCAGTATGCAGTCCAAACCCCCCCTAAAACAGCTCAGCTGAATTCCCAGTGATCTCTCCATCCTTCCATCTAGGGGTCCATCAGTGACTCCCTGCTAATGCCCATGATCTTGGAATGGGATAGGTGTTCAGGTGTCCACCAACGGCGTATCACTTATCTTGTCCTGAGATGTCCCCCACGCAGTGTGCTGGCTTTGTAACGGGTCACGACCCACGCTTTAGGAAACACCGGTGTAAATCACAGAGAAGATGGCGTTTTGGCACTTGGTCCTCTAATTAGTTGCACTGCTTAGGACCCCCCCAGAGACGTGAAACTGCACTGCACGTGAGGTCAGTCCACTGACTGGTTACGATGGAGAAATTTGGAGGTTGTTGTACCTAAAATTCATCTTGGGTTGGTGTTTGTTAACAATGGTGGGCTGCAAATCGAAGTTCATTTCCCACCATTGACTCTGTATCAAGTGTGCCAGCTAGGCATCCTGTCAAATGTGACGTCACTGACACCGTTCTCTATGCCAAGTGTATCGTCCTTGTCACCGTTGTGGCATGCATGTCCGGTCTCCTAGCACACATTTTGGGGGTGTGGTGGGCACATATTGGTTTTTAGTTTCTCTTTGTGTGGGTTCAGCTGCTGGCAGTGATCTCGCGGACGTGGCCGATTTTCTCCTCGCCCCGTGGTGTTGACCATCTTACGTAACCGCCTGTTGGAATTCTCGCCTGCGCTCCCCGACTCCTGGCAGAGCTGTTCATTGGCGGTCCTCCGAAGGGGCCTTTTGTCGGCCAGCGCCGATTTCTTGTGTGCCTCACTAATTACTGTCACCTTCCAGCTCCTTGCCTGTGCTCGGCTCACGTGTCACCTTCTCAGTCACTGCTTTGCGCTGTCACTCTCAGGCCTTCTTCCTCCTTTTATTTTTAAGCACATTTCTTTGTGATGTCAGGGCGTTTCCTCAGTTCGGCTCCTTCCTGCTTCTTTTAATGTCCTACTGCCTGCCCACCCTGCACGTCTACGTGCCAACTGTCTTGTGAAAGTAATTGTTCTGTGACTGGTGACGGTGAGACTTGAACTTGAACTCAAATGACCGTCCTTAAGCAGAAGCAAAGTCACAGGCATGACGGGAAATGCTCCGTAATTCATATTTTACATTCACACATACAAAGAGGGCAGCACGGTGGCACACGTTTGGCCATGCTGCCACCCAGTAAGGAGAACAGGACTCATGCCCCCTTTGTAGACTCTGCATGTTTTCCCCGTGTCTGTGTGGGGTCCTCCCACAGTCCAAAGCCATGCAGGTTTAAGGAGCTGGCAGTGCTAAATTGGCACATGTGATGGACTGGCATGCTTTCCAGGGTTAGCTCCTGCCTTATCCCCCTGAGCTAACTGCGATAGGCACCAGCACCCCCAGACACCGGGACCCTGAATTAGACTAAGTGGGATAGAAATTGACATGGCATACAAAGAGGTGCACACAAGGGCCACAAATCCAGCCAAGGCTTCATTTGTGACACTTCAGGGTTGGCAGAGGTGCCCCTTGGCTCCTTAGGACGTCAGTCTCAGGGATTGACATTGGATGGTGGCAGTAGCAGCCACTCACATGGTGATCCAGTAAGGGCCAAAGATGCCTGCTGCTGCTACTGCCACCTCCAGGGTGATCTCCTAAAGGAACCAAGGAGCACCTCTGCCAACCCTGAAGTGTCACAAATAGAAGATGGCGGAGCACTGTAGACCCCAAAAATCAAAATTTGTACGCCATTTTTCGCACCCTGTTTTGTCCCTTAGAGTAAAGAATAAACCAATGGGTGTCAAAAAGCACTTGAAGTGGTAGATGCCACCTCAACCAACCCCAGTAGGACCCCCTAATGGGATACAAGGGGTCAAAACATAGAAGAAAATGGGGTTCAACAATGTACATACATGGCATGTCGTTTTATGTTTCAAGATGGCTGATCATGAATGTGATCATATTTTTGATTCCTTACCGGTGGTCCTAGCCCTCTAAGAGGCACTCCCAGAAGGTCCAAAAGGACAAGTTCGTTTTAGACTATTTCAAAGTTGCTGATCACAAATACGGAGATATTTTTGACGTTTGACACTTTACTAGCCCTCTGTGGACCCCCATCAGGGGGTGACAACTGACACGTTTCAAACATAGGGATGTGGGGTGTCATTTTAGACTATAATATGGTTGCCATTCATGAATATGAGGTTATTTGTGATGTTTGACCTTCTACTAGCCCTCTATGGACCTGCATTAGAAAGTGACAAGTGACATGTTTCATACACAAGCATGTGGGGTGTCATTTTAGACTATAATAAGGTTGCTGAAAATGAATTTGAGGGTTTTTTTGATGTTTGACCGTTTACTACCCCACTATGGACCCCCATCAGAGGGTGATAAGAGGCACAGTTCAAACCTAAGCATGTGGGGTATCATTGCAGACTAAATTAAGGTTGCCAATCATGAATACGAGGTTAATTTCGATGTTTGTCCCTTTTACTAGCCCAGAGGGTGACAAGTGACACATTTCTATTACAGTCAAAAATATTTTGACTTGAAACATTTCAAGTAAAGTCACCCCTTTTAATATTTCAAATATTGTTGTTGATTATGTACTTTTACCTAATGACGTAAAGAACACCCCGAATTAGGATGGTGTACCCCCAAGTCCAACATTTTGCTTGTCATTGTGGGTAATCAGACTCTAGGCTATTGTATTCTGAGGCCCCCGTGTGTGGCTCTTGCTGCCCGGCTGTGCCCCTGGCTGGCACTGTGTTAGCTACGGTTACTTGTTTACAGGACATATTTGCTGAGGTAAGTCATCAAGTCACTGGACTGGTTTCAAGGTATGAATTCTTGCAGGGGTTTGCAGTGTGGTGATTGGTTAGCTCGCTACCTGCGGCGCGTCACATGAGCGACTAAAACAACAAGAGTGCGGCGTTCAAACTTCAGACTCCAACTGCTTTGTGAGCAGAAGGTGAATTACAGGATGGCATTACATAATGGCTGCCGTAGGCGTGTCGGGCCACAGATCACCTCACAGAGCCCTGCTGAGGATGTTGACGCGCCTCCGGGCACGAGGGGCCTTTGATCAGCAATCTGTACTGTAAAACAAGCAGGGTGGCTTTGTCTGAGCACGTGACGTGGGCCTGAACTTAAACTTGACATTGTCTGTGCTGGGCCCCCCCGCCTATGCCCCGTCGTTTCTGCCTTTCTTTTAATGGCTCCTCCATTTTTTTTTCCTGAGCCCCCCCCTCACATAGCCAAATCCCACCAACTTCACAACTGGGAGTGGTCATTTTCATGGAGGTCCGTGGAGTGAACCTCTGAGCAGGTGGAGTGTAACGAGTCATTCAGAAATCGTGCTTATAGGGTCTGCGCTGTCATAAATGGTGTCCTCACGAATTCATGGAGGAGTGTTGAGGGACGACAGAGTCGTCCGATTGAATTGTGGTCCGGGCACTCCATGTTCCCCCACTGTCTGTGCGTGTGCTCCTCCAGGTGTTCTCCTTTTTCTCCCGCCTCCTAAAAATGTGAAAACAGAGGACACTGAGCTGTCACCGTGTGCGTCTGGCTTTGTGTGTGACTGGGGACGGCCAGCTGACTGATCCCCTCTCCATCTTTACTTCCTGCCTTGGGCCCGCTGCACCCGCCATTGACTCTGGACGTCCAGCACACTTAATTTGTGTTACGTCTGAGTGAGGCGCGGCTATGAGAGAGGAAAGCACGCGAATCGAGAGGCACAACCTCACGCCATAGCAGAGGAGGGCACCGGGAGATACGACCTGTCAGGCCGGGCATAATAAGTAATAATTAATAATGAGCTCACTTACTGTATCTGCGATGCACCTGAAAGAAATAGCAAAGTCACCTGTTGGGAGAAATAAAGTTCTGTCTGTCTGTTATATAGCGCCTTTCACTATCTATCTATCTATCTATCTATCTATCTATCTATCTATCTATCTATCTATCTATCTATCTATCTATCTATCTATCTATCTATCTATCTATCTATCTATCTATCATATAGTGCCTCTCACATCCATCTATCTATCTATCTATCTATCTATCATATAGTGCCTCTCACATCTATCTATCTATCTATCTATCTATCTATCTATCTATCTATCTATCTATCTATCTATCTATCTATCTATCTATCTATCTATCTATCTATCTCTATCTATACTAATAAAAGGCAAAGCCCTCACTGACTCACTGACTAACTGACTGACTGACTGACTGACTCATCACTAATTCTCCAACTTCCCGTGTAGGTAGAAGGCTGAAATTTGGCAGGCTCATTCCTTACAGCTTACTTACAAAAGTTAGACAGGTTTCATTTTGAAATTCTACGCGTAATGGTCATAACTGGAACCTGATTTTTGTCCATATACTCTAATGGAGGAGGCGGAGTCACGTATCACGTCATCACGTATTACGCTTCCTACGTGATCAAGTTAAGTGAAAACAAGGAAGATATTTACAGCACAAGTCAAACGCGGGAACGAAGGTAAATGACGTTAATTGTTGAGTGTCTTTTAATACTGTGTAAGCATACATATTAACACATGTGCAATTAAACGTGTGCATTTACAGGGTGATTTCTCAGGCTTAAAAGCTCGCCTTTTATTAAAAAGGTAAATGCTGTTTTCATTCTGAAGGGCACAAACCACGTTAGATTTCATGCTGAAGAGTAAGCTCAGCACACAGCTTGGTCATATTACAACCGGAAGGATGAACTGACAATATGGTATACAAAGAGATCCTTAAGAAATAATTACTGATTCATTTTCCCTCAGTTTAAAAAGGTTTACTTTTCTTCTTAATAAAAATTTTAAAGCGGTACTTCGCCGCTACAAAACGCGGGTATTTTGATATGTATCAAAATATATCGCGTCATCACGCCTCCCATGTAAGCACGTGAACTGACCCG
Organism: Erpetoichthys calabaricus; assembly: GCF_900747795.2. Lineage (NCBI taxonomy): Eukaryota > Metazoa > Chordata > Cladistia > Polypteriformes > Polypteridae > Erpetoichthys > Erpetoichthys calabaricus. The sequence continues at coordinate 5,502,318 of NC_041411.2, forward strand.
CTGCCGTTTGCAATGCCATATTCGCGAGATACAAATTTAATGACAAGACACGAGGTATAAACGATAGTTAGGATCACTTTGGGACAGAGTTAAAATTGCTGTGGCCAGAAACTTTTAACTGCCGGATCTTAACTAACATTAAATAAACCCGTGGACATCGCAACATCACACAAGACAGCGGCTCACGTGAAGTGACTGAACGCAGCAGGAGTGATCACTTCAATGAATCAAACCTGTTCAAAAAACACATTTCACAATTGATAAGGTACGAAAACAATAGATAGATAGATAGATAGATAGATAGATACTTTATTAATTCCAATGGGAAATTCACAATATGAAACCGATTGTGGATTTCCGTACAGCCACTGAAACTTTGTGACGGCACGAGACTTCAGGTGATATGTCTGCAAAAGAACCTCATTCAGGCAACTATTTTTACTGGCAGTGGCTCAGGGGAGAGAGTTTTTATTCCTCGCATCCCCGTTATTCCCTCTGATCTCCCATTTCAATTCAAACGCCTACAATTTCCACTAAGGCTCTGCTTCGCGATGACAATTAATAAGTCTCAGAGACAGACCCTATAAAAGGTTGGCATTGATTTGATATATATATATATATTTGCAGTTGGAGATCCAAATATGCAAACCATATCACAGACCTTCTCTTCCATGTATATATATGTATATATGTATATATATATATACATATATATATATATATATATATATATATATATATATATATATATATATGTATGTATATATGACAACAACACTCATAACAGTGACAACACAATTACATATATATATATATATATATGTACATATGTATATATATATATATATCTGTCAATGTATTTTTGTATGTATGTCTAGATATATATGTAGATATGTAAATATATATGTATATATATGTGTCTGTGTATGTATCTATCTATGTATGTGTATATGTATATATGTGTGTGTGTGTATATATATATGTTGATATATATATATATGTGGATGTGTATATGTGTATATATATATATATATATATATGTACATATGTCTATATGTAGATATGTATATATGTATATATATGTTTATGTGTGTGTGTGTGTGTGTATATGTATATATATATGACAGCAACACTCATAACAATAACAACACATTACATTGACAATGATGTTACGTTATTTTTAAAATGTTTCCTTTTCTTTTTCATAATCTCTTTAACACACTACTTCTCCGCTGCGAAGCGCGGGTATTTTGCTAGTCTATCATATAGTGCCTTTCTATCTGTCTTTGACCAAGCCAGGTGGTGTACGTTTGCTGTAATGCATATACAGAAGTTCACAATGTCGGCACACATTTGCATGTTAGATATACAGTATATATATATTTATATTTTTTTGTATTTTTTTTCTTTTTTTGCGTTTGATCGACACTCTCAGATGGCTCAGTGACCTCAGACAGTGCGCTCTTCCTGTCCCCCTGCGTGGTGACAATGGCAGCCAGGACGGCTGTGCCCGTAACTGTGACTTTGTTGAAGTGGATGTGAAAGGAATTCAGCAAACTCCAGCAGGGTTTCATTTTGAGAAGTAAACGTCAGAATTGAATTTTTCGCGCCCGCACACGGCCACAGCAGTAATGTGCACAATCCTATAAAAGCCCACTTAATGGCGAAGTGTCTTTGCACAGGTGCCGTCACCATTCTGGATGTGGACCCCCGCCTAATGTTATGTCGGGTTTTTATTTTTCAGATTTTTTACATCGCCTCGTTCCTCTACACTGTCAACTACACCGGGGTCCTTTATCAGAATTTAAAGGAGAAATGCAGCAGGAACACAAGCGGCTTCTCCCCCAAGGTGAGTCCAGAGTTGCAGTAAATGAGGTGACCTTGACCTGGCGGTGTCACTCGGGCCCCGTGTTTCTGGGTCATTGCCGAGTGTGGGTGACACTTTTAAATGTTCTGCCGTTTGAGTTGATGTCACCTCAGGGTGCGTCTGTCACTGTTACCTCAGCTGCCTGTCCTGATGGTGGTCTTTAAATTTTGTTACAGATCACCGACTGCGCCAATCAGTGGAGCAAAGCTGCGATAATTCTGTCGAGGTAAGAAGCTTGGACTACACAACAGCTTGAGGACACTAGCGGGCCCTTCTGTCTTTACATTGTCACCTCGTTAAACTTCTGCAATTCAACACAAGTCACACGTCACGGCGTCACAGAGGCCATCAGCTACCGCAGCTTCACGCGTCTTGGCTGTGAGGAGGCTCTACATGTGGAGGTGTACGGTGGATTTATAAAAGCACATCGCGTCTGAACCGTTAGTGTAAACACCTCTCTGTCTGGTTCGGCATTGCACCCACACTGCTGCCCCACATTTGAAATAACAAACTCAAATGGCGTCTGTCACCCTGCTCTTCCCAAGTCTCATAGAATACCAGCAGGAACATCTTGGCACCCCATCAGGTCCACTTCAGACATCTCCACCTTAATAAAAAGATATGCATCTGTGCACCTGTGTTTCTCTCTTTGTGATGCACCATCTGTTGGAATGAAATGTGTAGTAATAAAAGACAATGCCTTTATCATTCCAGCAGATGGTGCATCACAAGCATTTGTACAAATAATATGCATTGCATTTGTCATTCCAACAGGTGGCGCATCACAAGCTTTTATGGTAATAAAATGCATTGAATTTGTCACTCCAACAAACGGCACATCATAAATATTAGCACTGCCTTTATGAAACCCATACCAAATGGCTATAACACACATATATTCCAGTCAACCGTCTTTAGCAACATTGTGTCAGTGGTAGCCTGATGGCTTTGCTGATGTTATTGTCATTTATCATTCCAACAGATGGCACATCACAAGCATTTGTAGAAATCATATGCATTGCAACAAATGGCGCATCATAAATATTAACACTGCCTTAATGAGTGGTGGCTCTGAGGCTTAAGGATCTGCGCTGGTATCCAGAAGGTTGCTGGTTTGAATCTCTGTCACTGCCAAAAGAGATCCTACATTACTGGGCACTTGAGCAAGACCCTTAACCTGTAATTGCTCCAGAGACGCTGTACAATGGCTGACCCTGCGCTCTGACCCTAAGGGGGATGCGAAAACTAACAAATTCCTAATACAAGAAATTGTATAAGGCAAAATAAACAACAAAAAAAAAATCCCATTCCAATGGCATATTAAACAGACATATATTCCAGCCAACCATCTTTAGCAACACTGTGTCAATGGTAGCATGGTTGACTGTGCCCATGTCATTGTCATTTGTCGTTTCAACAGATGGTGCATCATAAACTTTAACACTGCCTTTACAAATCCCATACCAAATGGCTTATAGCAGAAACATATGCATTGCATTTGTCATTCCAACAGATGACGCATCACAAGCATTTGTAGTAATACAATGCTTTGTCATTTTTTATTCCAACAGATGGTGCATCATAAACTTTAACACTGCCTTTACAAATCCCATACCAAATGGCTTATAGCAGAAACATATGCATTGTGTTTTTCATTCCAACAGATGGCATATAACAAACATTTGCAGTAATGCTGCATTTGATTAGTAGATACAGTATGTTACTAATTACATTCCAATAGGTGGTGCACTGCAACTGTGCCAGTCCAGTCATTAAGGACTTACTGCATTTTGGCAGGCAGCAGCAGGTGCTTTGTCACCTCACCATACAGGTAAATTAGGTTAAAGAATGAGGAGCGCCAGATTCTTGAAGTCATTCATTCAGGACGGGATCATTTAGCAGCTGCTGTGCTCAAGCGGCAGATTGATTTGTTAGTGCGCAGAAAGCGTGAGGCTAGAGAGGCACAGGAGAGAGAAACTGAGGTTTTATAACATGGAGTGAGAAACGTAAAGATCTGAAATCCGTAACAACCAGCACATACAGTCCACCCAGAAAGTATTCCCAGCGCTTCATCACTTTTTCCACATTTTGTTATGTTACAGTCTTATTCCAAAATGGATTACATTCATTTGTTTCCTCAGAATTCTACACACAACACCCCATAATGACAACGTGAAAAAAGTTTACTTGAGGTTTTTGCAAATTTATTAAAAATAAACAAACTGAGAAATCCCATGTCCATAAGTATTCACAGCCTTTGCTCAATACTTTGTCGACGCACCTTTGGCAGCAATTCCAGCCTCAAGTCTTGTTGAATATGATGCCACAAGCTTGGCACACCTATCCTTGGCCAGTTTGGCCCATTCCTCTTTGCAGCACCTCTCAAGCTCCATCAGGTTGGATGCACAGCCATTTTAAGATCTCTCCAGAGATGTTCAATCGGATTCAAGTCTGGGCTCTGGCTGGGCCACTCAAGGACATTCACAGAGTTGTCCTGAAGCCACTCCTTTGATATCTTGGCTGTGTGCTTAGGCTCGTTGTCCTGCTGAAAGATGAACCATCGCCCCAGTCTGAGGTCAAGAGCGCTCTGGAGCAGGTTTTCATCCAGGATGTCTCTGTACATTGCTGCAGTCATCTTTCCCTTTATCCTGACTAGTCTCCCAGTTCCCCACAGCATGATGCTGCCACCACCATGCCTCACTGTAGGGATGGTATTGGCCTGGTGATGAGCGGTGCCTGGTTTCCTCCAAACGTGATGCCTGGCATTCACACCAAAGAGTTCAATCTTTGTCTCATCAGACCACAGAATTTTCTCTCTCATGGTCTGAGAGTCCTTCAGGTGCCTTTTGGCAAACTCCAGGCGGGCTGCCATGTGCCTTTTACTAAGGAGTGGCTTCCATCTGGCCACTCTACCATACAGGCCTGATTGGTGGATTGCTGCAGAGATGGTTGTCCTTCTGGAAGGTTCTCCTCTCTCCACAGAGGACCTCTGGAGCTCCGACAGAGTGACCATCGGGTTCTTGGTCACCTCCCTGACTACGGCCCTTCTTCCCCAATCGCTCAGTTTAGATGGCCGGCCAGCTCTAGGAAGAGTCCTGGTGGTTTCGAACTTCTTCCACTTACAGATGATGGAGGCCACTGTGCTCATTGGGACCTTCAAAGTAGCAGAAATTTTTCTGTAACCTTCCCCAGATTTGTGCCTCGAGACAATCCTGTCTCGGAGGTCTACAGACAATTCCTTTGACTTCATGCTTGGTTTGTGCTCTGACATGAACTGTCAACTGTGGGACCTTCTATAGACAGGTGTGTGCCTTTCCAAATCAGGTCCAGTCAACTGAATTTACCACAGGTGGACTCCAATGAAGCTGCAGAAACATCTCAAGGATGATCAGGGGATACAGGAGGCACCTGAGCTCAATTTTGAGCTTCACGGCAAAGGCTATGAATACTTATGGACATGTGCTTTCTCAATTTTTTTATTTTTAATAAATTTGCAAAAATCTCAAGTAAAGTTTTTTCATGTTGTCATTATGGGGTGTTGTGTGTAGAATTCTGAGGAAAAAATGAATTTAATCCATTTTGAAATAAGGCTGTAACATAACAAAATGTGGACAAAGTGATGAAGCGCTGGGAATACTTTCTGGATGAACTGTAGATAGAAAGAATGCCCGGGTTTGCAAAGGGAATTGGAACAAAAGCTAATTCAGCCCACTCCTTTAAACTGAAGTGTGGAATTAAGGATTGTACCCCAGTAGAAAGGCGAGACCCTGCGCTCATTGATGGGTGAGAGGAAGAGGTGCCCATGAGGACTTGGGTAGCACGGAGGGTGCAATGGTGGCAAAAGATAAAAGGGTGATGGGCAGGGATGATCTCAGGGAAAAGCCGATCAGGGCAGAGAGCAGCTGGAGGTAGAGGAAGATGGAAGGCCGACATTGGGAACTGGGCCTTCATGCTCTTATTTACATTCCCACGTGTGTGTGACATATGTAAATCAGTATACCATGTGACCACGGGTGGGTGGGGTCTGTCTCAATAGAAGGTTATGTAACATGGTGGTCTCCCCTTTATGATTGTTCTTGATTTGCCCCAAGGGGTCATTTTGGATGTTTGTCATGGATGGACTCGTCTGCGTCATTATTTACGTGTGTTCTTTTTGGTGTTCCATTTTTGAACTGATGTCACTTCCTCATTTTATCTCCACAGTTTAATCCCCGTGGTCCTCATGACCCCCGTGTTTGCAGCGGGAAACGCAGCGGAGTGCTACCAGAACTTCTCCGAGCCGTACAAGTATGCTCCTTTCCTCAGTTTCCTCTCCGTGTGTGTGTGTGACTTCTGTTTAATTTGATCGTCGTGTACACAACATCGAGATTTTATTCCCCGCTCATCTCCGGTGGTCCATAGTTAAGAATTCCAGCGACAGACAAAGATGGCCTTGAACACGACACGGGATGCAGGTAAACGTGGCACAGGCATCGGGGTGGATGGCCTGGCCCTAGAAACGCAGGGAACGACGGGGTTACAAAATGGCGGCGACTGAGGACCTAAAATGGCGTCCCTGACAAAACACAAAGTCGGAATCGTTACAAAATATTCCCAAATAATACAGAATCCTCGACCGTAGAGACCCCCAGTCATGGCAGACCTAAGCTCGTTGATGTCTAATGGGCACTCTGGTGATCTGCCCCTCAGTCACGTCGCAAGATGAAAGCAGAAGTGATATTTCTGGGTGGGTGACAGCTTCCATTAAAGAGGGCACGCCAGACCGCCAGGAGGAGCTCGGCCAGAGGTGGCCGTTTTTGAGCCTTACCTGCTCCCTGCTCCACGTTTATTCATCTGGTCCTAAATTATTTCCTGCCTTCCTCGTTTTTGGTAGCAGAGCCAGCTGGTAGGTTCGACATTTTTGATTTCCACGATGTGTAGCCCGCTCACCTTAACGCGGGTGTGGCCGGTGGTCTCTCGCGTGGTGAGGGTGCACCAGGCAGGTTAGCGTTGGGAGTCGGTGGTTTTCTTTGACTTGCAGGGATGTGTCGGAGTTCCCCTCACGTTCTCAAGGCTGAAACCCAACCAGGATAAACCGGTGACTCGGTGTCGTTGGCTCCTGTTTTTTCAAGGTGTGACCGCGGCACTCGCAATCACGTCATTAAGTTTTTATTAGTCAGGCTCAGCAAGTGTACATAGTGAGCGTCCCTGATAACGACTCTCAGACGAGGACAGGGAACTGCCAGTGGAAACCCCCGGGCGGTGCCACCGATGAAAAGCGGGTCCACTTCTTGGGTGGGCGCGTGAGGAGTTTTTGTCCCACTGAGTCGATTCTCATATTGCTCGCCGTTTACTTGAGTGCCATGGCGGGCGCCCCCCGATGTCACTTACGCTTGACTGTAAAGATGGAGTTTTTCATATTTCATGTCACAGTAATTTACTTTTTCATGGCACAAATCCCACGTTGGCCCAATTTACGAGGGTAGGACGTTGTGGCTGTCGAAGGCTGATGTTTTGTCTCTTGTTCCTCTAGATGTCTCCTGATGCACAGGTCGCTGCTGGACCCGGCCGCTGATTTCGGCGATGTCTCCTCACACACCTGTCCCGGGCTTCTTTACTACAGGATTGCAATTTTCCTGCTGGCCTTCTTTGCCACCTTCATAGGAATTCTGGTAAGAACCTCAAGCGTCCGAATGTTGCTGTCGCAAGAACTAATGTACCCCCCACCAAGAAAAAAAGACATCTGGCTTCAAGTTAGACATCCGACCTGAGTGGCACTGCGTTCATTTCAGAAGTTGATGACAAATCCTGGCCATCCTCCTGTCCTCACTTGTGAACCCAGTCTGTCCTGTCCTGCCGAAAAACAGCAGACACCTTTTAAATGGAGGACCGTTAAGTCAGGGAGCCCACCAAGGTCTCAGGGCAGGAAGGCAAACTCTAAACAAAACCCGAAATCGCCGCCAAAATGTCGTTGAGAAAGAATCGGCTGAGAGCATTGCTAAGAATCGCAGGGGGATTACAACAAGAAAGTCAGCTGCGCCACCTTTATGTCGAGTGGCATGACTGCCAACCTAATTTGGAGTCTCCTGCCCATCGTGGACCATTGTGTCTCCTGCTTCTCTCCAGGGGATTCCCGTACCGTGACATTCCTCACTGGGGGTCCTCCACCAGGCCTTCACGTGCGTCTTGTTTCTCCTCCTTTCGGATGCTCATCATTCTGACGTCTGCGACAAATGGTCTTGTTGGTGTTAAATACGGAATGAACAACGATGGGGGGCCGATTACACGGGTCAGTTTCAAGTTAATTCTGAGACAATACTAATACTAAAAGGAACTATATAATAGAAAATAAAAGGCACTATATAATAAATAGGTACTGAAAGGCATTATATAATATAAACAGATACTGAAAGGCACTACAAAATAGATAGATAATGAAAGGCACTATATAATAGATGTGAAAGGTGCTATATAGTAAATACTAAAAGGAACTATATAATAGAAAATAAAAGGCACTATATAATAGATACTGAAAGGCACTATATAATAAATAGATACTGAAAGGCATTATATAATATAAATAGATACTGAAAGGCACTATATAATAAATAGATACTGAAAGGCACTATATAATATAAATAGATACTGAAAGGCACTATATAATAAATAGATACTGAAAGGCATTATATAATATAAATAGATACTGAAAGGCACTATATAATAAATAGATACTGAAAGGCACTATATAATAGTTAATGAAAGCGCTATATAGTCAATACTGAAAGGAACTATATAATAGAAAATAAAAGGCATTATATATTACAGAAGGAGACTACATAATAGATACGAAAAGGCACTATATAATAAATAGATAATGAAGGGCACTATATAACATAGAAAATGTAAGGCACTCTATAATAGATAGAACTTTGTGTCTCTTGGTTGGAATTTTTTTTTTTCAGAGAACGTAGACAAACGGTTACACACACACACACACACACACTAGAATGACAATAAAGAATGACAGTTACAAAGAAAGAGAAGGTGGGACTCGGTGGTTGCAGTGCCCTGCCCGTTGCTCTGCCCGTTGCTCTGCCCGTTGCTCCGCTGGTGTTTCTTACACTTGGACTTCCCACCTTTGGACTTTTTCAAACTTCCCCGTTTCTGTTTGTGTTTTTCTCTTAATTGCCTTTCTAAGTGGACTAAAAGTCAACGCTGCCAAAAGTCCCCACAGAGGTATGACAGGCAGACAATGGCTGTAAAGTTGTCCCGTGTCACTCGGCCCGCCGCTGTTGAAGTTCTCATTATGGCCGACGGGCCTCGTGATGAGCTTTTCTTTTTTTTTTTTTTTTTAATGTTTGTATTCACATCAGCAGTGGCGGCACACCGGCCCCCCGGCACCATATGGCCAAGTAATGAATTTGCGCTCGTCTCATTCCTGTGTGCTCTTGAGGTTGGGCTGACTTTATATACACACACACACACACACACACACACACACACACACACACACACACACGTGTGTTATTAACCCGAGGGCACAGTGGTGAGCGTCCACGTGGATTCCAGATGAACAGACCGCTGAAGCCATTATGAAGTTCTTCCCAGACTCCACTCATGATCTGTGAGCACTTGGACCACCTTCCCGTTTGTTGGATGGTGGAGAGTGGGAGGCGTGTTGCATTATGGGAAGACACAACTTGCCCAGAGCACATGGTGTCCAGTTACAGTTGAGGCTCTTCATCTTCCCGCAGGTCATGCTGGTCAAGGCTCGGACCCTCTACAAGAAAACCGTCCATCTCAGCGGGTATCTGGGAGACCAGCAGTGGGCCAACATCAACATCATTGAACGGCGGGTCATCCTCTACCCCAGTGTCTTCCTCTGCTGCTGGGGTCCAGGTAGGTCATGTGGGGTCCTGTGACAGATGTATTGCATAGAAATTTGCCACTAGGGCCACATCTCTGGGCTTTAAGCGGCGCCCACTTGTTGTCATCACATGCTGATGGTGGTGGTAGTGGATGGGGGGATGTCCCCTGTGTCCCCCTCGGTGTCCAGAGCCATGCTCATCTTCAGAAATGCAAATGACACAATTGAAGGTTAATATGTAATGTGCGGCCCCACCTTTAGCACCACTGCAGGTGTAACGAGCCCATGTGAGAGCAATGAGACCCTCGATGGCCGTTTCACGACCCAGTAGGACCACAACTTGGGCCTCCATAAGGTGCTGAGAATATTCCTTAGGGTGATGGAATCCTGCCGTTCCTGTACTTGTTTTGGCCACATGTGTACGACCGGATCCTCACCCTGTAGCCCCTCTGTTGGAAAGGAACATTGGGGCGGCACGGGCCACATGAACGTCAAAGCTGAGTCCCTGGGGAGACATTAATGTGAACAGACAGATGGAGATACACACAGATGGACAGACAGACAGACACGCAGACAAACACAGACGAACAGAGACACATACATACATACATACAGACACAGACACAGACAGACAGAGAGACAGACAGACAGACAGACAGACACTGACACTCCACTGCAGTAAATGGAAGTCGCTGTCACATCTGTGGGACCATCCTGAAATGACACGAGTTTAGTGACATTGAAAAGTGAAAGAGCAGACTGTGAGAGCAGGACGACGGTCAGCACCCTGTGGCATTCAGAAGGGTGTTCTTAAGGAGCCAAGTGTGCCAAGAAAAAACACCCCCCGCCAGCACTGGCATAACGCAGGCCTGATTTGTGGAGGTTTGCCCCACCAGCTGTATTCTCTCTGACAGCACAGCAGAGGAACTCAGGGTGGTCTTTTCCCGCTGTAGCCCCTCTGCTCTCCTACATGTCTTGCTCTTCTTCTCTGCTTCTCGCTCGTTTCTCTCCACTCAACTCATTCAGTTTAGTGGGGGCATTTGAGAGCTCGGGGACATCCAGGGGCTCGGTGACCTCACATCCTTGGGATTTCAAGCCCAGGACCCCCGTGCCCACCACCGCACTGTCACCTTGGGTCCGAGTCACCTGCTCTCCAGTGTGTGGTACTCATTTTTTGATTTCTTTTTTATTTCTATTTCTCCACAGCAATCCTTCTGCTGGTCCTGAAGTTGATAAAACCCGACGGGCCCGAGAAGGTCTATGCTGGCCTTTACGTCATTCAGGTAGTGACCGGCGCGGGGGGAGTGGGGATGGTCTGCTTAAACATGAGGACGAGGGGCAGAAGAGGGGCTTTGAGACTCACCTGCTGTGGTTTATTTAATAGAGAGAAGGTGTGCCATGCGTGCAGGAGAACACGGGCAGAGCCCCTCTGTGGTGTCCTTAGGTGGGCCAGTTTGACTTTCAAAGCCACAGAAATGAAAGGAGATGTTCAGGCTGAGGGCTGGACAGGGCAGTGTAGGAGAGAGAGAGAGAAGACAGGAAAGGCGCTATATGATAGGGAGGACAATAGAGAGACACAGATAGGATAATAGAGACGAAAGGCGCTATAAACTGAGAGACACACAGATATGTAAGGCACTACAGTATATAATAACAGACCAATAGATAGGGCAGGCAATATGAAGGGCGCTATAAAATATACAGTTAGAATGGTAATAGATAAAGAACACACTGACAGCCCGATAGGTAGATACAAGTCGCTATATAGAATATAGAGAACTGAAAGGCGCTATATAAAGTAGAGGTAAAGAGCAGTTTATGATGGGTGAATAAAACTGACTACATCAAATTCATAGCAGTGAAAGGCGCTATAAGACAGACAGACAGACAGGTGAGCAGTGTATAACACAGAAGAGGAATGAGAAGCCCACTATAACAGTGCATGACGAATATGAAAGGCGCTATATGATCCTCGCTGCCTCAGAACACAAATCAAAGTGCATCACCCAGAAAGTGCAGTGCAGCCCGCCGCGCCCCCCTGGAGTTGTGACTGAATGGGGTGAGGGTGGGCCTGATGGATTAGCAGTCTGCTGGCTTGTGGGGTCCGGTTGTGCCCGTTCCTCCACACACTGAGCCGGTGACCGATGGCTCTCCAAGCTGACGATTGTCACTGTTGCCCCTCTTTCCTGCCACTGGCCTTTCCATTTGGCTCATTCAGGTCTCTGATGTCACTCGTTCAGCAGGTTGTCCACTATGGAGTGCTGGAATGTCCCCAGCCACTTGTCAGACACGTTGAAGGTGACAAGTGTCCTCAGAAAGGGGAGCCTATCGGGGCCTTTTCAGTGGCGTCCACCCATTTATTTAAAGCTCTTCACCATCTCCTTCTCCTCCGGCCCACCTTATCAATGCACATTTCCAGGGGGCTCATGACCAAGTCATCCTCCTCCTCCTCTGTCTTTACCCCTCCATTGCTAACAGAGTGGACAATTTCTGGAGTTGTATTTAAGACCCCCAGGTTGGTGTCTCCCCAAACACAAAGACTGGCCAGTGTAGAAGGGATAGGAGAAATGAATGGTCACATTGTACCCTTGGTGCCAGCTGTGCCCAAGTGGTGCCATCCTCTCTTTGTAGGGCAACTGCAGGTCACCTGTAATCAGGGGGACCAGCTTGACCAGATGGAGCATGTGGACCGGAGTGCCACCTTGTCCTCGTAGGCTGACTGCAGGTCATAGATGGCGGTGGTCCATTCTGCCCAGGGGACTCCCTTCTCAATCGCCATCTTCTGGAGGTGGCAGCCAGCGAGCCCCCTCTATCAGTAACTTCTGATAGATGGCATTACCGTGTTTTGTTGTGTATGGTGACCTTCTGTGGGGTACAGACGGCGAGACCACCGAGCTGACTGTGCCGCTCCCTCTTTTGCAGGCCCTGACGTCCGCCTCCCAGGGGCTGCTGAACTGCTTTGTGTACGGCTGGACTCAGCACTCGCTGCGCTTCATGAAGAAGGCGGCCTGCAGGGACGTGGATACGCAGACCCCTTTGCTGCGCTGCCAGAAGAAGTCGTACGCCACCCTGAACTTCCCGAAATTCGGCGCTTCAAGCAAACCTGAGCTGCCCACTCATGATGGCGCTTGCTGAGGGTTTCAGATACGATTTTTGGACAGGCTGGCACGGACTCCTAAAGGCTGGTAGCTTTTTGAGTTGGGTGGTGGGGTGGAGAGCGTTGCCATTTGTGAACTGTATGCCATGTGACTCTAGGCGGGGGTGGAGCCTCGGGTGGGCACCGTGCCAGAGTCAGGCTGTCAAGGACGTGGAAGGGGGACATGAGGGAGCCTTGAGCGACCCACCCTTCAGAGAGGGGGGCACTGTGGAACATCATTGAATGGTGCCCAGACGCCAGCCCTCAAGGGTCTGGTGATGTAGGCCTGCACTTCTCATATTTGACCCAGTGATCACGTGTGCCCACCATACCCACCCCGGACTGAAACTGGCACAGCAAATCCTGACTTTGGCTGTCCTGAAAGACCACCATTGAGGGTCACGTGAGCAGGTGGCAGGTAGGCAGTCTCTGTGTTGTGTTGTGCTGTTGGCACGGTGCCGTCTGCCATCTTTGTGGGCATAGAGGGAAGGTGAAAGGCTGACAAGGCTGTCAAATGGCGGCGCCAGCGCATAACTTGCTGCATTTTTATTAAATTATCTTTTGTTTTTTTGTATTTTTTATTATTCCTTTTCTATCTTCTCGCTAACTGAGGCGGTGCTTGTGCTAAATAAGCAAACAAAGGCTGGGGCCAGGCAGACGATCACAAAGGTACTGGGATGGAAAAGCGCGGGCACAAACCGCAGAGGCCTCCTCAGAGTCCGGAACATTCCGTGGTCAAATCGACTGGCACATCAGGAAGTGTCACAGCGGCCTGTCTCAGTACAGGTGGGAGTAATGAGCGTGTGGGCCAGGACACTGGAAAGCGGACCCTCAGAGGGCAGGTGGTCCCTTCCCTTTGCCGCCTTGAATGCTGTGCTAAGCCCTGCAGGGTTTGATGTTCTGCCTGATGGGCAAATGTTGGCTCCCTGTGCCCAGTTTCAGCCGGGCGCCTTGTTTGATATGTTCACTGGCGCTGGCCTCCCCTTGTGTCCTTTGTGATGAGTGCCTGCTGTCCTTATGTCACCTTGGCATCTCCTGTACCCATGTAGGAGGAGATCAGGTGAGGTGGGCACACCTGTCACATGCCCCACTCCTGTGATGAGGTGGCACAATCATGATACCCTGCCACTTCCTGTAATCAGGGGCTCTCACTTTGGTTGGCCAGAAACATGAAGACTGCCCACCTGTGGCATTAGGGGGCAAGACGTTTATACCGGGGGTATGGACCTCCTGTTCTGACTGCCCTGGGCTGCCGTTTGCATCCGTGTGTCACCAACCGACTTGGCAGTTGAGAAGAAGGATGGCACAGGCTACCTATGCATCAGCTGTTTGGGGGTCCTTCTCTTCTGTACTCCCCTATGCTGACTGTCCCCCAAGCAGGTGCCAGGGTGGGTGATTTGAGCTGCCCCACCTCCACTCATCCTCTTCCTCCATCTAAACCCGCGCTTGTGCTTATGTACCCTGCCAGCTCCTTAGCCCTCCTTGTTGCTTCCAGATGTGGGCATTGAGGGATCCGAAGCCCTCGCCTTGTGTAACTGGGCATCTTGACCCCCCCCCCACCCCCCGCTTGCTTTTGCTGTCATCTGTCCTTGTGGTGAACTATGGAGGACCCCCCCCTCCCCGTTCAGCTGTGCTCCTCCCATCGCCCCCAGGGGTCTTCCCTCCCTCCTTTATGAGTTTCCTCACCAAATTTCCTTTCTCCGCCGAGGATTTCCGTCCAAGCCTTCCGCGGTCTGACGGGCGGCCAGCACTCCGATGACAAGCAGCGCGGCGCCTTTGACGATGGCCGCCTCTTTTGTTTTGTTTCTTTTTGTAAATCCTGGCCGAGCCAGCGGTTTGTGAGCTGCCGTGACTCTCTCGACTCTGCCCTGCAAATCACAACCAGTCGTGGCCGGGGGGGCTTTAGCAGACGTGCTGGAAATTCGCCTACCGGGCCAGCTGACGGCAAGCCGCTGCGCCACTTCACTCGTACTGAGCGCTGCTGCTGCTGCCCTCTGCTGGCCACCGCTGGTAGCGCATGCGCAGCGCTGAAAAGATGCCGTTCCAGGTGGGCAGCCCATATGAGGACCGTCAAAGGTGGGCTGCACTTGAGGGGTTGAAGGTGAGAAGGCAACTGGCATTAGCTTTCACCCAGTGTGCCCACCACAAGGAGGCAGTTGGGTGGGGGCTGATGAGCAGCTGACTCCTTCCATAATGAACAAAGCATGGAAGTCACGGGCTCAAATGCCAGGATCACCTGCGGAGAGTGTGAGTTCAGACTGGCTCATATAGCGCCTTCACAGGCCAGTTGAGTAAGGCAGGTGGTCTGCTTGTACCAACATTAGCCACAAGTTTAAATTTAATTTTTAGCCCCTTGGAGTGGTGGGCCGTGTTCACCTTCAGCCACTGAAGACGCCTGCCCTCATGCCACACTGGGTGATGATGTCTACCTTCTCTCTGGCTGTATAGCGCCTTACACACAAATAAAGGTGGGGAGAAGCAACAGCCTCAAAGGCCTGGTGTAGTGGGTTCAAATCCCAGTGGAGACCCCTCGTTAACTTTGTCTCGCAGAGGCCTGTAAAGCGCCTTGACAAGTAAGACAAACAGCTGCCAGAGGGCTAAGGATGGTGGGCTCAGATCTCGAATGAAGATGACTGGGGGATGGTGTGGTGGTCTACGTGGCTGGTTAGAGGGTGGGTGTGCTGTGGGTTCAAATCTGAGGTGAGGCAGGACAGTGGTTTCCTGTTGGCCGGACCCCCCGATGCAGCCTGATGAGTGAGACATGTGGAGATGACCAAGTGGGCACAGCAGTTGGGGCAGTGGGTTCAAACCCCCCTGATATTAAATACTGTAAGGGCATGCATATGGAAGGTCTCGGCCCACCCGGAGGAGTTGCTTTTGCCCTGGCCTGGTCGTTTATAGCGCCTTATAAAATACAAGAAATGAAGAGCCCACCGTGGGGTAGACAGATGGCCTGGACTTGTCTGGGGGGGTAACAAGGGTTTAAATCCCAGGGTGGGCAGACAGCCAGTGTTTTATCAGGACACCAGTGCAAAGACCACCCTGACAGCTCTGAGGAGTGAGGGACTGGACTTGTACTCCAAGTGCTCTTATGATGATGCTGGGATGCAGACCTCCCTGATAGACAAACTCAAGCGCCAGAAAGGGGCAGAGAGGTGGCGTAACGGGTAAGGTGCGGGCTTTGGGCTGGCTGAGTGGGGCGTTCAAGTCCCAGAGGGGCCAGTTGAGTGATTTTATTGTGACGCCAGTGATTAGACCACCCTGATAAATGAAACAAACGCAAGTCCAAACTACGCTTGTAGACATGGCTTAGGGGGGCTTGATGAGTGGTGGGTTCAACTCCCAGTGACAACAACCCAAAGGTTTTATTAGGACAATGGGGAGGAGACCACCCTGATAAATTAGACAAACACAAATGGAGAGCAGGGGGCACAGAAGTGGGTATGGGATTAAAGAACGGACTTGAGCTGAGTGAGTGGTGGGCTCAAGTCATGTTGTAGCCAGCCTGCCCAGTGGTGTGATTGGGGCACAGCCCACCATGATGAATAAGAGAAACACAAGGCACTAGGAGGGACTGGAGAGATGGATGAATGGGCAGAACACCGCACTTCACAACAAAGAGTTGTGGGTTCAAAGCCCACCTTAGACAGACCAATGGTTTTATTAGAACACAGGGGGCAAAGACCACCCTGATAAATAAGACAAACTAACACCCACCAGCGGGACAGGAAAGGTGGGTGAAGTGCCCACCTGTGAGGTGTGGGTTCAAGTCCCAGGGTGCACAGCCCAGTGGTTTTATTACAACACCAGAGTGTAGACCACCCTGATAAATAAGACAAACACAAGATAGTAAGGGGGGCTGGAGAGATGGCCGAGTGGGTAACATGGTGGACTCCGCATTGGAGAGTTGTGGGGTCAAATCCACAGGCTGATGGTTTTATTAGGACACGGGGGTGGGGCACAGACCACCTTGATAAATAAGACATCCGAGTGGGCAAAGTGTCTGCTGCATACACAGCAACCCCCCGAAGGCATGGGTTCAAATCAGAGTGATTTTATTACAACACCAGGCCAGAGACCACCGTTATAAATTAGACAAACACAACCCTATAAGAGGGGCTGGAGAGATGGCCGAGTGGGTAACACACTGGTAGTGGACCCCCACCCCAACCCCAGAGTCATGGGGTCAAATCCCAGCAAAGGCAGAAAGAGAGTTTTATTAGCACACCGGGGCACAGACCACCCTGATAAATTAGACAAACACAAGTTAGTAAGAGGGGCTGGAGAGATGGCCAAGTGGGTTAGATAGAGGACTCCACATTAGGGAGCTGGGGGGGTCAAATCCCACCCTAGACAGGCTAATGGTTTTATTAGGACACGGGGGGCTCAGGCCAGTTTGATAAATAAGACAAAGACCAAAAAGTGGGGCTGGAGAGATGGCCGAGTGGGCATCACACTGGAGTGGGGGCCCCAGAGTCATGGGTTCAAATCCCAGTATGGAAAAGACAATGGTTTTATTACAACACCAGGCCAGAGACCACCGTTATAAATTAGACAAACGAAATCCTATAAGGGGGCTGGAGAGATGGCCGAGTGGGTAACACACTGGAGTGGGGGGCCCCCAGAGTCAGGGGGTCAAGTCCCAGAGAAGGATAAAGAGAGTTTTATTAGCACACCGGGCCAGAGACCACCGTTATAAATTAGACAAACGAAATTCTATAAGAGGGGCTGGAGAGATGGCCGAGTGGGTAACACACTGGAGTGGGGGCCCCCAGAGTCAGGGGGTCAAGTCCCAGAGAAGGATAAAGAGTTTTATTAGCACACCGGGCCAGAGACCACCATTATAAATTAGACAAACGAAATCCTATAAGAGGGGCTGGAGAGATGGCCGAGTGGGTAACACGCTGGAGTGGAGGCCCCAGAGTCAAGGGATCAAATCCCAAAGACGGCAGAGAGAGTGAGATGGCTGAGAAAGGCACTGACATCAGCCCCCCTGAGCCCTGGGATCAAATCCAAGGGGCGGTAGGGCAAGCAGCGGCTTTTATTACGGCACAACAGTAGAGACCACCATTATAAATAAGAGAAACGCAGCTCTATAAGAAAGGCTGGAGGAACAGCTCAAGGTGTTAAGGAGGTTTGCTAGCACACTGGTGGTCACTGGTTCAATCCCCAGTGCAGGCAAACAGCAATGAAGATTTTCCTTAAGTGGTGAGTAACTGAAGAACAGAAACAGACCACCACAAAAAAAAAATCAATACTGACTCCCACTTTAGTGCCGACAGGTCAGATGAGAGGTGGTCCTTTTTACCTACACATGAACATTTGCTAAAACTAAAGTAAAAAACAAAGACCAGAAAGAAAGAGCCACCATTGTCCAGACCACCACACCAACACTAAGGGGATCAAAATGAGAAGGAAAAAAAGGACCACCAGAAGAACCTCTTAAGTTTTTAAAAAAATTTTAAAAAAAAAGAGGCAGGGGAATAAAAGTGATGAAGGTGCAGAGCCCACCCTTGTAACATCAAGCAGCAGCCAATGAAAAACAGAAGAAGGTACAGCAGGACTGAGCAGAGAACAGATGGTGCAACCAGAGGCTGAGAGACCCTCCACCACAAACAGACACCTGGGCTCAGACTGCTCCACACCCTCTGGATCCCTCCTTCCAGAACACAGTAAGGCCGAGTCCTCCTACCTCACTGGGGTCTTCATTCCCGCCCAGCTGGTTACAAAGCCACCAAAGTGACACTTCAGGGGTGTGTGACCGAGTCACAGCTCTTCTCCCGGCACATGATGGAGGCTAAGGAAGCAAAAGGGGACACAGACAGTAAAGCAGTGACTCGCCCACTGTGGGGTCTCCTTTAAATTAACGAGTTTATTTATTTACAGCTTTAGGTTTTATTTTTACAGTACATGGCGCCACCTGGTGGCTGCAAATTGTAACCATTTTGAATCAATTGCACTTTTATTATTTCTAAAAAGGAAACAAGTTTAAACCATTTATGTTACAAAGATTTCAAACGGTAGTTGTACATTATTGTTTGATTTACAGACACATTCTGTGAGCCTCGGCCCCCCCGATTGGCCGGGGCTGCTGCGACGGCGCTCACCCACGGTCACACGTCTGGCTGACGCACTCCTTAACCGTTCTGGGAAGACGAGATTTACATGACGGCGTCAGAGGCAGCACAGGTCAGGGGCTAACATGACCCCCCCCCCCCCACCCCTCCTCCGATGACAGCACAGCCACAGCAGAGACCCTCACAAACTCAAGGCCGCCACCTCGTGGCCAAGTTAAGAACGGCAAGTAAAAATAAATGGGAGAGTTTAAAGGGGAGGCCTACTCTCCAAGTCTGCTCCCAGTCCCCGCCTGGCCTTTCAGTACCGACTGGGCAGGCAAATGGATTTGCAAAAACACCACCTCACGTTACCCATTTTTACTGGACGCCCACCTCACGTCCTACCCCAGGGAACGGACTGCCCGGTGTGCAACACAGCCACATGTCACCAAACCGCACCACACAGGGATTTTGTACACAAGCCCTGAGTAAAAGTCAATATGGGGTTAAACCGAGAGTGATATATGTATTTGATGGAGATAACTGGGGGGGCTAGCACCGCACTGCAAACCTGCCCACCCACCTCTGTCTCAATGTAGCGGCCTGATGTGACTCACCAACATGTAAAATGACTACAAATAAACCTTCAACAGACCACACTGCAGAAACAAGTCGGAGTCACCCTCGGATGTCAACTTTCAGCTCTGACTTTCCAATCTGAAAACAAAACGCAGTCCCCGGCCCCCCACCGTGTGGCTGCTGGCTTTCACTTCAGAGGAGTTTGTAGTCGGGGGTCTCGTCTCCTCCACCCAGGAACTTGTAACAAATTTGGCACGCAGAGCACCGCCAACCTCTCCCTTACAATAAACTGGCCGCACTACCATGTAGAAGCTCCTGCCTCGACCCGAGCTATCCCAGAATGCTCTGTAACACGTCTCAGTCAACTGTGCAAAGTGAAGTCCGGTAGAAATGAAGAAAACCCCGGGGAAGAACAAGTCGGAGACACCCGAACTGGAACGGGAGCCAAAAAGAATCCGATCAGATGGGAATGGCAAATGAAGAAGGTGTGCATGCAAGTGACACAAAATGAGATTTAAGAACAGACGATTCAATGACTCGGGGAGTTAATCTCGGGTCCGAGACTCATCTCTGCATTTAGACCCAACGGAAAAATCAAAAAAGGGACACAAGGGGCACACGGGTCGCTTAAACACCTGCCCTTATCCTCCTCACGGACCAGCAGGTCAACTCAGAGGAGAAAGCCGTGACGGTTCAAAAAGCTGTCGGGGGCCAAAACACAAGGCCTGGAATGGGGGATTAGGGGGTCTATAAAGTCAGTCGGGAGGGCACAACAGCATTTCCTCAAAAGGCGAGTTTGCATTTTGAAGCCCACTGGTCACCCCTTGCTCCAATTCCTTATTAAGAAAAGGCCCCAGAGTGGGAGGTGCGCAGATTTTTACGTTTTAGATAATTCAAACTGATTCTGTTGTCCCTTGTCTGCCGGTGACGAGTGGAGCAGACACGGGTCCAAACAAATGGAAAGCAACTATTTGTGGTGTCAGTCACGAAAAAATAAATATTTAGCACACCAGAGGGAATTCCTAAACACCAACATCGGCCAACACAATCAGCGCTGCTCGAGAGGTACAAGTGAAAAAATACCAGCATGCCAAGCAGGCCTCGACTCATCGATGACACTGGCAGCCACAGGTGGACTTCGAGGCCACTGTGAGTACCAAAGACCCAGCCAGCCCCTCCGAGAGAGTAGGGTTTCCAGTTAGCTGCTAACGACAAAGCAAACATACCAGTCGACTTCCAGAAAATGGGTGACGTTTTAAGGGGTGCCACCATTCTCGTGGGTGTGTGGAGCAGAGAGCTGAATTTTGGTAAGCTGCACACAAATTTGAACAACTGAGTTAAATGACGCCAAGTGCCGCCACTCGATCCAACAAATGACGTGCCCACCATGATGACTTACACGTGACAATAAATATGAATTTAACTAAAAGGCTCAGGCCTCCAAGCGTCAGTAGGCTTTGTCCCCAATCTTTACTCCCAGCTCCGCGTGTCCAACTGGAACGTGACGGCCGACAAGAAGGACGCGACTTGCTCCTAAGGTTGGGGGGCTCCACACTCCGGCCACATACCCAAGTAACCCGTGAGCGGCCTTGCTCACCACAGGCTCCCCCAATTGAGATTTTTCCCTCACTTCAACTCTTGCCACTCGTGGATTTTAACAGATGGCCAAAAAATAAAAGAAAAGCAGCTGTCCCTCGCCTCGGCTTCCCGAATTAGACAAGCGAACACACAAAAATCTGTTCAAGAAGAGTAACACCGCTACGGACAGTCCTCTAGGCTCCCGTCAGCCACTCGGCACTTCACCCGAGTGCTTGAGGACGCAGCATTCCGGTGACAAAGCAAACGCCATTCCTTGAGTTCAAGGTTTTCCTTTTTGTTAAATATTACAGTACCAACATCTACAGCTGTACAACCGCCGAAAGCAAAATCCATCAAGGGAGCGTCTTCCGTAAATACCATAAAAATTCTCTTCTCAGTTAACACTTTCTTTTCGTACAGATTAAAACGTTATTAAAACCAGGAGACTTTTGCTACTGGGAATCCTGCAGGTTGGTTTTCTCCTCAATGACCTGCTTCACGATTTCCGCCAGTTTCAAACGGTCAACTTTGTCTGAGAAAGTCCACCCTGCAAAAGAGGAAAAAGGGCAAAGGTCAAAGCGGATCCAGCAGCTCAACCAGGTGGCCAACACACGTCATCGGGCTGAGCCAAAGGGCCTACCGTTCCAGCTGAGACTCTGAAGCGTGTCTCGCAGCAGCTTGCAGTCCTTGTTGAACGTCCACGCCTCGCGCATCACCTCGTTCAGCTTCTCGTCTTCGTTCTCTCCTGCACAAAAAAAAGCAAGCATGTCAAGGGGGTCGAGTTGGGGGCAAGGAAAAGAGAATGTAGTCTACGAACAGGCCAGGAGGTCTTCGAGAGGAATGACATTAACAAAAATGATAAACCAGTTTTTAAAAAACATACTCTGGATTAATGTCAGGACAAATGAAAGCCCCAAAATTTGGGGGTGGCATTAAGGAATTTGAAATCCTCACACTTTTTGAAAATCAAGTATGGATCGGAGACGGTTCAGGCAGTGAGAACCTGCCCTCCTTACAGACACATGCTAACGCGTCTATGGATGAACTCTGAACCCTGTTACTGTAGTCAAGCCGCCCTGAATGAGACTGCAATTCGGTCTCAAATTCAAGGCTACAGTGCCTGCCGAATCAAAGGACAGTCACTCGGGATTAAAGCAGGCAGCAGATAGATAAAGTCATTCCCGGCGGGACACACACTAGTACTGACCGGGGAGAAAGTGCGGCTTAAAAATTTCAATTGTGAAAATGACTTAAAATGTGTAAAATTCAAATTTACCACCAATTATCAGTTCAACTGCCGGCCAATAGATGGTGCTGTATAATCCCCTACCACAAAACATTACATTAACTCAAGGCATTTTGTGTTTCAGAGGAGGAAGTCTTCCCCTCAGAGCGCCAGACACACATTTCGATAAATGTATCCCACCCTATTCAATACGCTGTGGCCAACAATTACCTAAGAATGTGACAATGACAACATCACCAGCTCTTCTCATGTTGACTACAGTCAGACCACTTCCTTCTAGCGTTTTCTGGTTAATACTTTGAAATGTGTACACTAGTGGGGCGGCACTATGCACCCCAGGGTATCTTGTGGGGGGCACTGCTACAAGTGTGAAAGGATGATACACTCGCTGTCGGAGTCTGCAATGGTCACTGGCTAAAATGGTACAACTGGACACTACACTGCGTTCCAAATTATTATACAAATGATATTTTTCTCTGATTTTCCTAAATAGTCGATGCAAGTGGCAGTCAGCATAATTTTTGAGTCATCAACCATTAGAGTATAATTCGAATGTTACTGATCAAATCTCCAAATGATAACGGTATGTATTTCAAAAATAAAAAACTTAAAATGCACCTTTCAAATTAGATAGATAGATAGATATAGATAGATAGATAGATAGATACTTTATTAATCCCAAGGGGAAATTCACAAAATCAATAAATAAAAATAGAAAAAGTAGAAAAGTACACATACAGTCATACATGGAGCTGCTGAAAAGGCTGCCACTCTCGGCGGCGCCGGAACTTCATAATTATTCTTCAAATTATTACGCACAACAGTGTTTCAAAACATTTTATAGTTTGTAAAGAACTGGGGGGTATTTTTCGTACGTCGCTTAAACCATCCGAGATCAGGTGCCTCATCTTGAATGAGTTAATGCCAGTGAAACTAATCCAGATAAGTCGGTTTTTCAAACGCAGATGTGTATTAGATTAGTGTAGCTGGATCTAATCATACGAGATGAATGCGCGCGCCCGCGCTGAGTGAAAAGCCCATATATATTGAGTCTAGAAAACATGATCAGCAAGTCTTTGATAGGCTGTAACAAAATGACGAAAGAACGGGCGCATTTTTTTTCACACACGCGGCGCAAGACCTTTTATTCGAAGGACACGAAGAATTTCAAGATTTAATATGCACAAGCGGTAACACTGCAAAAGCAGCCCAGACCAGAAAAGACGGCTGGCAAAAAGTGGCCAAAAAAAATTAAACGCTAAGTAGTGTACATTGTACTTAGTGAATGCAACGTTTCATTTCCTATGTGTCAGATTAATTATTATTTAATATGTCATAATTCCAGATCAAATGTGAGCACAAGGAGAACATGGGAACAGGTTAAAGTGAAGTACAAGAATATACTTCAAACTGGTAAATATTGGTATATAACTATTTAAAGAATTGTTGACATAAAGAATCATATATAATATAAAAAACATTAATTTTAAAGCTAATAAGGAGGCAGACAAGCAAAAAACAGGTGGAGGTCCACGCGGTCCAGACCTAACCCCTGCAGAAGAGTTGGCTCTCCAGCAAAATGCCCATCGCCCTGTTTCTGAGGGCATTCCAGGGGGAAGCTCCTCCTCAGAACCAGTGGCAGGATGCAGTGGTCACTTAATTTCAGGTAAAGGATGGTCATTGCATATTTGTCCTCCATGTGTGCTATAGGTATGTTCCATATAGCCCTCTTTTTCGTTGGGTCAGTTGCAGGGAATGTCATATCCTTTGAACCAGTGTCTGACCAACGAGATATTAACTAAGGTCAAATATTTGATGAAGACACTGTGTCTGATTATTCATCAGGAGGAGAGGTACACTTTCCAAATAATGTTTGATCAAACTCCACTCTGATCAGTCCCATGTGCCCCAATCACATTTGGAAATCCTGGTAATGAGAATGTTAGGCTGATTGTGGGATTCTTCGTGGAACTGTGGGTGTTTTTACCTGTGTATTACCTACCTGCAATGGCATGAAACGCCTCTTTTATTGTCTGCACACGCAGGTGTCCAGGAAACACAATGAAAACCTGAAGGAAATGTTTCAGAGCCAAACAGACTTTACGAATTGCCTGGAAAACTGCACTTTTCGATCGCTGTTCCGCATCGCCTACAGTATATAAAAAAAGTGCCGCTTGCAAGAAACCTCAAAGCAATGCCTACTGTCTGTGTGGTTGTGAGAGCCCTACTTCGCCGAGTTTGACTTCGAATATACGGAGCTAATAAATCTTTGAGGTACAATATTCCCCCTCGGCTAAAGCGGTATCTTTCGTACAGAATTTCCTCCGGGGGCAATAAAGGATCTTACCGATCGCGCAAAACCCTCTTTATATGAAATTCTCTTCCTATAATTTGCACATCAATATCAATTGGTCGCTCATTCATGAACGGCGAAGCCCTGACTGGATGACTTCCACACCGTCACTGATCACGTGTGTAAACTAATCCTTGTTTACGCAGAACAAACCTGCTCCGAGCAGGTTTGCGGATTTGGATGTGTTGCTATGACAACACTTCCAGCAAGAGTTTCAAAAAACCGACAGATCCAGGATCAGGCCAAATCGTCAACAATTACATCCGGCTAAACGAGTAATCCACGTACGAAAAATACCCCCCTGAAAATGGTCATTTGTTGAATGTGCAGCATTAGGAGGTCACATTTACTGAAATCAACAGCTATTTCAATCAAAAACATCTTAACAGGTCAAGTTACATATTAAGATAGGACCCCTTATTTGATAGCAGCTTCACAATTCTTGCATCCATTGAACTTGTGAGTTTTTGGAGAGTTTCTGCTTGAATTTCTTTTCAGGATGTCCGAATAGCCTCCCAGAGCTGCTGTTTGGATGTACACTGCCTCCCACCCTCATAGATCTTTTGCTTGAGGTTCTCAATAGGACTGAGGGTCAGGGGAGGATGGGGTCCACACCAGGAGTTTCTCCCCTTTTATGCCGATAGCGGCCAATGTTGCAGAGGTATTCCTTGCAGCATGAGATGGTGCATTGTCGTGCATGAAGACGATTTTGTTATGGAAAGCACGGTTGTTCTTTTTGTACCATGGAAGAAAGTGGGTCAGTCAGAAACTCCACATACTTTTCAGAGATCATTTTCACACCATCAGGGACCCTCAAGGGGCCGACCAGCTCTCTCTCCCCATGATTCCGGCCCAAAACATGACTCCGACACCTCCTTGCTGACGTCGCAGCCTTGTTGGGACGTGGTGGCCCCCCACCAACCATCCACCACTCCATCAAGGGTTGCACGGCACTCATCTGTAAACAAGACTGCTTGAAAATGAGTCTTTGTGTAGTTCTGGGCCCACTGCAGCAGTTTCTGCTTGTGAGCATTGGTTAGGGGAGGTCGAATAGAAGGTTTATGCATAACTGCCATCCTCTGGAGGATCCTGCTCCTTGATGTTTGCGGGACTCCAGAGGCACCAGCAGCTTCAAATACCAGTTTGCTGCTTTGTAATGGCATTTTAGCAGGCGCTCTCTTAATCCGATGTACAAGTACTCCTCACTTTACGACCACTCGCACTTACGACCAATCGAGTTTCGACCTGCAATTCGGGGAATCCCCTTTCTCAGCTTGAGTGTTGGTCAGTGAATGGTGACATGTGCACTGAGCGTACTATAGGCTTGCTATGCGCTTTTTCAGTCAGTTTCATTCCTACAAGCAGTCACTGTGTAACCTCGTTTTTTTTTTTTTACATATTTGTAACCCCAAAATAGTACAGATGTCATAGTACAGATGGCATCATCTGGAGAAATTTTTAAGAAACAAAGGAAAGCTGTCGACCTTGAAATGAAAATAAAAATCACACAAGACTACGAAGCTGGTAAAACGGTTGAAGAAATAGCATGTGACTTGAAATTGGCACATTCGACAATTTCAACGATTTTAAAGGATAAAGTTGGAGTGAAAGAGGCGGTGAAATCATCGGCAGGATTTAAAGCCATAATAACTAGGCAGTGAAAAGGTCTTATTAATGAGATGGAGAAAATACTGGCGATCTGGTTTGACAACCAGATGCAAAATATGCCGATAAGCCTTTTAACAATTCAAGCTAAGGCACGCAGTATCTGAGACTTTGAAGGCACATGAAGGCAAAAAAAATCGACAGAATCATTTACAAATGATATGTACATATGCATGCCTTTTTATGAATAAAGTTGAAGTTATTGCATAATTTTATAATTTTACAACGATCCTATATTCCCAGCGCAAGCTCCTTGCTTATCGACCAATTCGCTTAACGAGGTAGTCGTCGGAACGGAACTCGGTCGTAAAGTGAGGAGTACCTGGATTTGTCTGGCAAAAACCTTCCTTATTTTGCCTTTATCTGCACGAACCCGTGTGTGCTTGGAGTCAGCCACAAATCTTTTAACAGTACGATGATCATGCTTAAGTTTTCATTAAATATCTAAGGTTTTCATACCTTGTCCAAGGCATTCAACTATTTCACGCTTTTCGGCAGCAGAGAGATCCTTTTTCTTTCCCATATTGCTTGAAAATCGTGGTCTGCTTAATAATGTGGAACATCCTTCTTCAGTAGTTTTTCCTTTAATTGGGCTCACCTGTCAAACTACAGTAATTATCACAGGTGTCCGAGATGGATTTCAGTGATCAAAAGAGCCCCGAGACCATCCATAAGTTTAATTAAAAAAAACAAAATATTTAATCTTTATGACACTTAAATACAATTTGCATAATAATTTGGAATGCGGTGTAAATCCAGAGGCCCAAGTTTGCATCCTGCAATTATGTATTACAAGTTTCAACCAGGTGGGGGTTTTGGGGCTGCCCAAGTGAACACCTCAAGGGAGGCGCATCCCTGCCCAATTCTCTAACTTTACGACACCACAAATCCTACACAGATATGTTGTTCCTGTAATTTGACTTTGATTTGCATTACCAATCCACAGAAACAGGGAGTACAGAAGATGCGCACGCAGGTCTTTTTACAGTTGACACAGCTGTTCCTCCAATGAGCACATGCACACAGGGCCACTTGGCTGCAAAAATCTGGAGGCACATGGTCACCATTACGATGGTCCACACACAAGAACAGATGCATGTGAAATTTACTTGACAAGCACCCTAGCGATGATAGGGACGCAGCAAGCATACAGGGGCCTTAATGCAAGTTTGGAGATTTCCTAGGTAGGACGTCAAATAACAGAGACTAAGAGACAACCAAATGAGGCCCTTTAGCATCATGATGGGACCCTTACCAGCCTGGGGCAGGATGCACTGTGCGATGACGTCCCTCAGCTTCTCCAAGGCCACATTAGAGTCTTCCGTCCCATTCTCTGGGTCATGGATGAAGAAGCCATCCTTGGGTTTTGTGCTGAAATTTATGGAAAAGGGAAATCGGATTTTATATTTTTCAGAATGCAAAAAAAAATCACAAACAATAATAAAATGTCCCCCTTTGTTCCTTCAACAACTGGGCACTTCCACAAATGAGTCAACTGGCGTTTTTCTTCAGCACCCATACTCCACGCCTTGCTCTGTGAGCTACAAAACCCACCAGCCACTCACCCCAGCAGCTTGCGTTTGCGCAGGATCGGGTTGTTGACAGAGTTGAGAGGCTTGAGGCTCACATTCAGATCTTGGATCCTCATGTTGGCGAGCTGTTCGGCGTGGGCCTGCTGAATCCCAGCCACCACAGCCTGTGACAGGAAGATAAGAAGAGAGAGAATCAGGGTTAGGGGCACATATACAACAGGCCCTTCGCGTCACATGGACCACAGAAGACGGCTGTTGTGTCAAGAGAGCCCCACAGGAGCCAGATTTGAAAGTAAAGAACAAAGAAAAAATCCTGCACTCCACGTGCAACCAAAGTTCTTGGGCCATCACAGCCTGCCAATATGCTCCATCCATGTTAATCTCTACTCATAATTTAGAAGAAATGCCAGGCTTCTGTTAATTTGCTATTTGATCCAACAAAACATACAAATAAAAGCAATTAAGAGATCAGCAGATTGATTTCTGTTTTTATGAAAACTAACAAAGCATTTACGTGGGTACTGCTCTGGGCTGGGCATATGAGAATGGCAAACAGCATTTTCAACAATTTCATTATTCACAGGTCTTCACACAGCCAAGAAAGCGATTCACCTGGGCGGTGTACATCGCAGTGTTCCAAAACACAGACCCAACAAAAGGTGACAATGATGTCTAGTGGCCTACAGCAAGCAATTTGCTTTGATGCCCTGCAGTAGAATTTTTGTCACATAGCCCTCTGGCGCATCTCCCGGACTCCTTGCAGGGTTTGCTCCAATTATTCCTTTGGCTTTGGCCCATCCAAGTTGGTGATGGGAAACTTGCAGACAAATCATTCTTTCTGAACGACTCTTCTCATTTGACCCACTTAAAGAATTTGCAAGTTAAGAATGAATCGATTCAGCAGTTTAACAAGAGTGCAGTGGTGCATGCGTGATGTTGTCAGCATTCCTCATTTCGCAGGCAAGTGTTTAAATTGCATGTGCAAGTCCGATTCACAATTCTTATTCATTTCTTTAACTCCTTGAGTTTGAAACGATTACTGGGGCAGAGGATTTTCTTATTCATCTGTAGCCAGAAAAGGGGCACCACTGAGCTCCAAACCTCAGACACAAACTGCCAACACACAAACCCCAGGTTCAAAACAAAACACTTTTCATGAATTACTATAATTGTGTGGGATTTGGTCTTCACTGTTTTACAATATCAATTAAAATAATTAACCCCTTTTCCTTTTCTTCTCCACTCCACCCACGTGAGCTCTGCCCATCCTACACATCAGACTCCAACTGGCCTGTCCTCTATACCAGACCTGAGACTATCTGCAGTGCCACCACAGTGCAACCGAGAAGAAGTCGCACAATTCCAAAGGACTTTTGATTCTTGTGCCATGTGCTTTCCAAACTTAATTTAAAAAGGTTATGAATTATTTGATTACACAGGGTGATTCAAAAAGATTCATCCAATTTCAAAGTGCCATATTTTTACAACCGTGAGGCGCCTAGGAACCAATCACATACCAATCGAAAGAGGGGGGTCTTCAGTTTCTGACCGACACCAGAAAGTTCAAGCGTTTTGCAACAACGAGTTCTCTCATCACTGGATTGGCCGTAAAGGAGCCCACGACATGGCCCCCAAGATCACCAGATTTCATGCTGTGTGGGATTTATTTTTTGTGGGGGTACATTAAGGATTCCGTTTATGAGCCGCCGTTCCCAACAACACTGGATGAACTCCGAAATCGCATTGAAAGAGCTGCGAGTACCGGGACACCCAATGGAGTACGGGATGAATTCGACTGTTGCGTTGATGTTGTCCGTACAGCTGCAGGAGGTCATATTGAGCACTTCTCAAATTACATATTAAACTTTATGCTCACCTAAACCATTTACAATTTACTTCATTGTTCTGAAACAATTTACAAGTGAAATAAATCACTTTGACATCGGATGAATCTTTTTGAATCACTCTTTATATTTTGCAATTCATTCACAGGGGACAGCCTCCCACTCCCCCAAAGGTTGTAAACCTCAATTGATGACTCAAACAAATCATATGAATCGATTCACTTTAAATGGACAGTCTAAAAGAATCAAATCAGTGGAGCAAATTGAAATTCCCCTCACTAGACTAAGATATCCCCTGACTTGACTTCTGTACAGCTCAGTCTAATACTGTTGGTGTTCCAGCTTTGTGGCCTTTCACCCCAAGTTGTGTTTGCAATTGTCAAAATATTCACTTTGTCTCTATATCTATCTATATATCGATATCTATCTACAGTACACCTTCGAAATTTGCGGGGGTTATGTTCCTAGAGCACCAATGAATTGTGAAAAACCGCAAATTATGGATGCGGTTAAAATAAATGCCTATTTTTACAGTTTAAACCATAAATGTGCCCCCAAAACACTTCATTTTCAAACTCCGCTTAATACATTACCTAAAAAAAAAATAAAAAAAAATAAAGGTCTCTCTTGCTCGCTTGCTGCACAGGGAGAGACTGAACACGTGTGGAAATCATCAGCGCATACGAACCGGAAGGGAAACTGGCTTGTTCGTCACCCGAGTGTGTGGTCGTGAACAGATGCAAAAGTTTGGCAAACTTTTTGGTTGTAACCCGATTTGTACGTGGTCCGAGACTTTCGTGACCCGAAGTTCCACTGAATAATTATATATTTATTTATGAAAAAAGCAGAGCATAGCGAATCAAATTTTGTTTCTATTTTTCGCCATTCAATTGATTTCAAATAGAAGTCCTACACTGTCGGATCACGCATACTCTCCAGACCATGAGAGTCGCCAGTGTGCTTCACACAACGTTACTGTTGGTCAATGTGCTTCTGGCCATTTCTGTCTCCTGGTTTTCACTCCTTGCTTTGTCTTTTGCATACTTTAACCTCTTCTCCTTGTTACCTTTCCACAAGAATAGCTTCTTAGCTGCAAACACACCCTTCACCAGACCATTTCCTCCAAGATTACACTGCAAATACATAACTTCAATGGATTTTCTGTGGACCTTAAAGCTTGGTTTGCCAGAAGTATTTTACGTGCCCATTTGGTTTAAGTTTCTCAAGCGTGTGAGACGAGTCTTTTCCAGACATCCCCTTAAGGCCCCCCAGCTTTGGTGGTTACCATCCAATACACTCGCTTGTCAGATAAACTTCACCAGTAAGACCATCTGCTTAAGATAATCACTACCTCATTATGTGATTTGGGGGTACCATTGCTGGAAGCCAAAACACAAGAAAATCAATGAGAGGTCTGGGCACCAAAATGCGCAAGACATTTCAGTTATATAACTTGAGATGTTTTTTTAAATATAAAACTTAAGAATAAATATATAAAAATAAACAACAACAACTAACAAGAATGCAAGTTTTCAATAAAACAAACTGATATCTTGTGAGAGGTCTAAAACAACTTTGGGTCGCCCAAACCTCTCTGACTAATCATCTCAGCTATTCTTTATATTAAATCCACAAACGGGACCTTCAAATCAAATAATGAGGCATAGATCAAGTAAACACTTACTGCCCAGATAACTACTTCAAAGTAATTTTCACGGGTGACTTTTGCATAGCACAGTATAAAACAAAATGAGAGGATATACTGGGGTTATATTATAACAATCTCAAACAGTTAAAACAAAGGAGCATTAAAAAAATGTATGGTGAGAACAGGCCACTAAGCCTGCCCATCCTACTCACCTTTACTGTCCAAATTAACAGGAAGTGGAGCTTTGAAGGCCCCAAACGTCCTCCTCTCCACTACACTACTAGGTTAGTTACTTGAGGTGTCTGATTCTTTGTGTGAAGAAAACATGCCTAACATTTCTGGAAAATATACCCTCAAGTTACCAACCATGCCCTCATGTTCTTTATATACTTAAGTTAAAATGTGAGGGGGATCTTGTAAATTCTGTGAAGCCCGGTAACACGGTCAACTCCAAATTTCCCAACAGGCAGCTCATAAAGCCCATAGATGGCTGTTGACAGCTATTCAGTAGGTACTGTGCTCACCATTAGAGGGAGCCAAAGTGTTACAACAAACAGACACGGCCAACTGAGCGTGTGGAACCCCAGGGGACACAACTACAGCTAAACGTTACACAAGAAAATGTGCACAGAAAACAAAAATGGAGTTGAATTCTGACTTCCGGTCAAGAATCTCTGTGCAGTACGAGGGTCCCAACTTATGGTGCCGGTCCTGTGGAAGACCAGTTTAACTTGGATTCTCTCTCAAACATTACCAAAATTACCTTATCCATCATCATCTGTGCCGATGGAAGAATATTGTCCAAAGCTTCTGTGCAGTTTAACCAGGGGTGAGCCAGCACCTCCTCAATGGTAAGTCTCTCTTCAGGTTTTACTTTTAGCAGCCTGAGGGAACAAAGGAATTGCAAGTGAAGAACACACAATGGCACAAGTCAGTCACCAGCACACAAAAAAAGCTGAGCGGGGCAACATATAAATGAACCAGTAAACGGATCAATACAATTACATTACAAACAGTTCCATGTCTTTGTACCTTTTATTGAAAATTTAAATAAAAGAAAGTTGAACTCATTATAAAAGTTTAATAACCAGGGGTCTCATGCATAACACAGTGCGTAGAATTCGCACTAACACATGACGTAAGCACAATAGCGGAAATGTGCTTACGCACAAAAAAATCCAGATGCATAAATCTGTGCGAATACCAACTTCCACGTTCTTCCGCTACATATATCCCGGTCAGCGTGAAAAGTAACGCATGTGCACGTGCCATCTGTCCCGCCCCAACTCTTCCCAGAATTACACCTCTTTGAACATGCAAATCAATATAAATAGCTCTTAAGCTCAGCCTTCTGTGAAAAGGAAATGGCAAAAGCAAGAGGAGAAAATAGAAGAATTTCAGCAAATACCAACAGAAAAAACATACTATTTGTTGGCTTAAACAGTGGTATAAACAACAAAAGGAAGTTGATCGAGTGACATAGCGTGTCGGAGAAACTCGAAAGTTCACGTTCACAAAGTCGCAGTGTGCCCGAAATTGTCACATATCAAAGTCGCCGTGAAAAGGCGAGTCGTAGCCCACCGTCTGAGTGTCATATGAAAGCTTATTAGGGTACAGAGAAAAAAATAAAAAAAAAAATAAAAAAAGGCACACAGTAGGGGGAAAAAAGCATGAAATGTCAACTTTAAATTTCCACTTTAATCACGTAGTTTATTTTGTCATTAAAGTAGAACATCATAACCTTCATCTTAAAATCGTTTAATTTAGATAGATAGATAGATAGATAGATAGATAGATATACTAGTTTCTCAATCCCATCATAACTAAAGTAGCACATTAAATGCTTTGTTTTGTATTTGATCTTCTATGTGCTCTATGTGGGTGAATCACTACGTGCTTCCAGGCTTTCTCTTCCTCCGACAGGACACAGAATCCATTACATTCGTGATATTACAGCTGTCTGAATAATTAAAATACTGAGATGTATACGTGTTATTTTCATGATGATAGGAGTTAAAGCATGTTATTAAACATAGGAACACGGTGGCGCAGAGATTGTTCCTGCCTCACACAGGATGCTTGCTGCGGTGTGCGCGACCTTCGATGAAATATTTTATTGTAGCATTACCATCTCTTTCAAACGTACTAACCTCCAATTTCTGTCCTTACTTTTCTTTCTCCAAATATCCAATCGCCACACAATCAGCTCTGTAATAGACGTTAAGCCATCTGTAAGCTCAGAACGCCGATTCTTCATTGAAATATCTTCAAAGTACGTGTTTAATTATTCTATCCATCTATTCTTCCAGTGTTGCGTCAGCACCAGCAAGAATACAGTGTGAGGCAGGAACAGTCCCTGAACTAGCTAGTGCTGCGGCACCATGTAGTTAAAGTTTTATCTGTATAATATAATAAACATATTTTGCTGCAACTTTTCATCATTTCATCTTAAAAATGATATCATCATCATATGTAAAACGCGCTTTATAAAGTGGCTCAGGTTGTGCAAAATTATAACTATCGCAAGTTTACAGTGAGGTGATTGTACTTATAAGTACAAGCAGTTCTACAAGGAGCACTTGATGGACTGATTTAGTGCGTTTAGAGTTCTTAGGATGAAACTGAAGTGTGAGGTCCGTACAGGAAAGGCTCTGAAGCATTTGCCTTATGAGAGCAGTTCAAATAGACTGTGCACATGGCTAAGGCAGCGTGTGCTTGATGCTGTACACCGATAATTCTCTTTCCAATCAGCTGCTGTACAGCTGTGAGTCACACTCAGATACAGTGATATAAAGACTTTATATAAATGATAAAAATAGAGTGGTGCAGTGAGAGTAATATGGAAAAAGATGATCCCGCTGTGGAAACACCTAACGCAAGCAGCTGAAAGAAGAAGGTGCAGTGAGAGTAACAATGATAAAGCAGTTATGGTAGTTGGAATAGTTTGACCATTCTGTGGACCATTATATTGTTACAGGTTAATTACAATCAGATACCTTAAACTAATAAACAATATGCGGTTAATTTCAGTGTATTCATAAAGTCACGTCAGGGATGTAGATCTAAAAAAGAAAGGATAACCACACAGGAACAGTAGCACTACTTTGACGCTGGGTGCCGCCAGTCTGCAAAACCAAGCAGAGAACTTGCGTACGACAAGGTATGAGCTACCGTGGAAATGTGCGTGGCTTTATGCCAAGTGTAGGTTTTATATATCGCGATTTGAAACGTGGAAACATTCTTACGCAACATTTTTGTGCGTACGAACCATTTATACATTAGGCCCCAGGAATGCTCCACTCTGAGTGCATAGGAGTTTGTCACTCAAAAGACCAAGAAATGCTTCAGGGGTTTCACACTTTTTGGTGCATGTGAAGAAGGCAACCACAAAGTACAAGCAGCTACACATTTTGGGACCAACTGTTCCTTCTTCAGCATTAGGACAAACCATGCAAACCCCATGCAGGGAGGCTCTGGGATGTGAACCCTTAATGCCTTCTTCACACACTCCAAAATGTCCGACACTCTCGAGGCACTGCTTGGTCTTCTGAATGGCTATCCCTACTTGCTTAGGATGAAGCAACCCTGAAAAAACGATGATACTGAGATGGTCTTCTATTTAACTTGGATTGTTTTCCTGTAAATTATAAACAAAGACATGCAACTGTCCGTAATTTAAATATAGTGCTATGTTCTCCAATTCATTTATCTAATTGTTAATTGTACTGCTGCTCGTCATTTGTTTGCTTGTTGCTTTACTGTTTAGTATTAAGCCCATCTTCCATCTTGAATCATCTTCATAGTATCTGGGAGTACATTTGTGTTTTTTTTTTTTTTTTTTGTTGAAATAAATGACAGTTACTCACAGCCATGCAGCTGTTGACCCAAGGTGCTCGTCTTTCTCTCTGCCACTCCTGCCAAGCACTTACTTTCTCACAATGTCCTTAGCCATCTCAGAGATCTGGCTCCATTCGTCTTCGGGAAACTCAAAGCTTCCCGTCATGATCTTCTTGCGCATGTCCTTAGGGATGGTGCGGCTGTGGTGTTTGGAGTAAAATGGTGGATATCCGCACAGCATCACGTAGATGATCACGCCCAAGGACCACAAGTCACAGCTCTGAAATTAGATAAGGTGGGTCTCACATTAACAGGGTGCATCTTCTATAGAGGTGGCGTCATGTTGGCTTTACAATTTACCACTGCCCTGATGACATGGCACACAGTGCAAATTCTCCAGTGACACTGGATCTTCAGTGTAAGTTTGGACTTAAACACAAAGTGCAGAGGAAAACAACTGTGGCACCACCAAGTGACAAAGGCACTTACTTTGTTGTACGTGTACGGAGTGGGTGAGGTAGGTATTATTCCAGACTTCTCTTTTTGATGTCTCCTCTGAGCCTCCAGGACCTGCAATGAAAAGATAGAAGGTGTCACAAGATAAGTCTGTAGTCATGGAAAGGGTGACAATGAAGTCACGGCAAAAAGCAACAGCACACATGGGATTGACAACATCACGCCTACAATAGTGAGACCTGCAACTGGCTAACAGGAAGCCATTACTGCTCAGGTAGAACTAGAAGTCTTTAACATAGGCGGAGTGGTGGCTCTGAGGCTAGGGCTCTGCACTGGCAATCGGAAGGTTGCCGGTTCGAATCCCGTAAAATGCCAAAAGGGACTCTGCTCTGTTGGGCCCTTGAGCAAGGCCCTTAACCTGCAATCGCTAAGCGCTTTGACAGTAGTGAGAAAAGCGCTATATAAATGCAAATTGTTATGTAATGCCCATTCTATAGAATGTCACTTTAACCATACCGTGTCAGACCCCTGGAGGACAGTAATTGGGACGACTGACATCTGCCTCAACATCTTGGGGGGCTGGGGGAATTGACTTTGGTGTGTAAAAAGCTCCCAAGATGCAACAAATCAATCCCATTACAGTCGGCGCCAAGGCAACTAGTTAAAGATCAGAGCAGCTTATTGAACCAGAGACAAAAAGGAGCCCCCACCCACCCCAACAAAGAACACTTTTTATTTTAAGTGGTCTTGACATCTTTAATCTGCTTGGCATTAGAACAGAGTGTCACTCAGGCAACTGTATAGATGTGTCTTGCGTAAGCGATAGACCAGAGGATTACTTGGGCTATAAAATTGCTAACTGTGTTAGTTCCGAGTGTTACTCGGGCAATGGTAGAGGCGTGTCTTACTTAAGCGCCAGGCCTGGACGTTAACCAGGCAATGATGAAGATGCATTTTCTCCTAGCCTTCTAATGGCGTCTGGTAAGAAACATTTTTCAGCAGCCCAGGTTCTGCACACTCTTGACAGTGAGACGAGCAGAAATGTTGGGAAGCCTCTCATCAGCAGTGAGGACAAAGTGTAATGGTCCTCAGGCAGAGAAACTGAAAGTTGATTATGATGAATCCGAAAGTGACCCTTGTGTGTGGGATTCTCTTGACCATGCATAAAACACACTGGCACCTCCGTTTTGATTTCGTGGGGCACCCAGAAAGAAAAGTGAATGTTGACTTCAAGTTCTTTCTTCATGTTGATGATGTGATTGAAAGAATTGTTGTTGAGCATCAGGTGAAAGACCGTACTGCAAACTGCTCGAGAGGGTGGCAGAAAAAAAAAAAAAAAAAAAAAAAAAAAGGAC
This sequence comes from Erpetoichthys calabaricus, assembly GCF_900747795.2. Taxonomy (NCBI): domain Eukaryota; kingdom Metazoa; phylum Chordata; class Cladistia; order Polypteriformes; family Polypteridae; genus Erpetoichthys; species Erpetoichthys calabaricus. Next base: position 5,539,316 of record NC_041411.2, read on the forward strand.
TCCATGTGCTGAAAGCGAAATGCACTTCCGAGTCTGCTCATAGCAAGGAGAACAGGAACAGCATCACCATTTGCTGAGTGATAAACAGAACGCACACATGACAAAGACAGACAAATGTCTGCGCAAAACTGACCTGTGCTCGAGTCCTCACGTCCAAGTGATTATTTCCGATTACAAAATACAGTGCTACACAGTGTGAAGATGCAGAACACCCCCCGGTAGCTACATACCCTGAGTGTCAAGCCAAACACAGGAGGCGCTTCAGAGACAAAGAACGAGAAATAATAACACAAAGGAGAGGCAAGCATGAAGACAGAGCCATCGAGCAGCTGGCTAGTACTACGGCTTATCGACCTGTCAGACACACTTCCCAGATACTGAATGCAAGAACGACAGCAAATGAGCAGCTTGCTACATACTTGCAAGTTCCACCCATAGGCAGACATTGCTTTTCCATCCTTGCATCAATGTTTGGTTGAGGAGCACTACTTGTGAACGTCAGATTGATAAGAGTTCACACTGGGGCAGTGCTTTCTTTGTGAATAAAAACAATAGAATGCGTTCCCAAAACAGAAATGTTCAGCTTGCTCTATATCAGGGGTGTCCAACTCCGGTCCTGGTGGGCTGCAGGTTTTCATTCTCACCCTTTTCCTAATCAGTTTTCACTACTAACAAACTCCTTTTCCCTTCATTTTAATAGCCCAATTTTTTAGGATTCAATCCTCTGAATTGATTCTTTTCTTCAATAAATGGCAGCCAAACAGAAATGAGACCTGAAACAAGCCAACGGATGACCAGCTTAACTGGAATGACAAACTCCAGCCAGTTTCTTAATGAGAAGCCATTTCTTGCTGTTTATTAAAGCCATTACTGAATATCAGGACTTGTTGCTGCTCTCGTTCTGCCACAGCAGATTTTCTGTTCTTTCGAACACCACCGTCAAGATGTTTTGGTGACCTGAGCAGATCGACATGACCGAGAAGTTCACCTTTAATTTCAGGTGAGCTAGTCATGTGGTGGCTTGTTTTGTGTCTCATTATTGTTTGGCTGCTCATTAAAGAAAAAAACAAGTAAGGGGTCTAAGTCACGTCAATAAAAACCGAGGTAAAACAAGTTAAACTGCAGGAAAAACGGCTCACTAATGAAGAAAATGGTTAGAATGAAAACCTGCAGCCCCTGTGGCCCTAGAGTTGGACACCAGAACTAATGAAAGATGTAAGAACTTTGACAGGAACTCAAAGAATAAGCTATGAGAACACAAGATTAATCAACAGCTTCTAGATAGATAGATAGATAGATAGATAGATAGATAGATAGATAGATAGAGAGAGATAGACAGACTTTATACTCCAGCAGCAGCATACTGATACAAAAAAACAATGTTAAATTAAAGAGTAATAAAAATGCAGGTAAACACAGACAATAACTTTGTATAATGTTAACGTTTACCCCCCTGGGTGGAATTGAAGAGTCACATAGTGTGGTGGAGGAACAAACTATGATCTCAGTCTGTCAGTGGAGCAGGACAGGGACAGCAGTCTGTTGCTGAAGCTGCTCTTCTGTCTGGAGATGATCCTGTTTAGTGGATGCAGTGGATTCTCCATAATTGATAGGAGCCTGCTGAGCGCCAGTCGCTCTGCCACGGATGTCAAACTGTCCAGCTCCATGCCTACAATAGACCCTACTTTCCTCACCAGTTTGTCCAGGCGTGAGGTGTCCTTCTTCTTAATGCTTTGTGCATTGAAGGAATCATCCATCAATAATCCCCCTGGACACAGTGCATACATTTTCACTACCGCTTTCTTTTGGGACCAGGAGGTCCTCATTTTTCACTAGTATAATATATTTACAAGGTGTTAGTGCCATGAGGTCAGTACAGTCTTAAGACAGACTGGGAGGTTAGGGTTATGGACCATATCTACATTCTTCACTAAAAAAACAACTTTACACCTAACGTGGGCCGCTCTGTTCAACACGTACCCAGCTAACAATTTAACTATTTTATGTTTTGTTCTTTCAAACTGCACACACAGCCCTCTACAATGGCTGTTCAAGGTTTGCTTTTCTATCCATGCATATGCAAGTTCCATTCTACACATACAAACTGCACTGTGAATGCACAGGAGCGCTGCAAACAGATGCCATGGTGGTGTCTGTGGTCCATTAATGTCAAACGGTTCATACCCAGTCAGAACTGGCCCCTAGTGGTCAAGTGTGGCACCCTATTCACCGTCCTGTTGATTCACTATCTGTATATCCTACTGAGAATGCGTCTCCAGCATGGCTAAGTGAACATTGGGGGAATACACAAACACCTCAAGTTTGACAGCGGCTTAACAAATGTACAGTTGTGCCTGAAAGTTTGTGAACCCTTTAGAATTTTCTATATTTCTGCATAAATATGACCTAAAACATCATCAGATTTTCACTCAAGTCCTCAAAGTAGATAAAGAGAAACCAGTTAAACAATTGAGACAAAAATATTATACTTGGTCATTTATTTATTGAGGAAAATGATCGAATATTACATATTTGTGAGTGGCAAAAGTATGTGAACCTTTGCTTTCAGTATCTGGTGTGACCCCCCCCCTTTGCAGCAATAACTGCAACTAAACGTTTCCGGTAACTGTTGATCAGTCCTGAATTTTCGCCCATTCCTCCGTACAGAACAGCTTCAACTCTGGGATGTTGGTGGGTTTCCTCACATTAACTGCTCACTTCAGGTCCTTCCACAACATTTCGATTGGATTAAGGTCAGGACTTTGACTTGGCCATTCCAGAACATCAACTTTATTCTTCTTTAGCCATTCTTTAGTAGAACGACTTATGTGCTTAGGGTCGTTGTCTTGCTGCATGACCCACCTCCTCTTGAGATTCAGTTCATGGACAGATGTCCTGACATTTTCCTTTAGAATTCTCTGATATAATTCAGAATTCATTGTTCCATCAATGAAGGCAAGCCATCCTGGCCCAGATGTAGCAAAACAGGCCTAAACCATGATACTACCACCACCACCACCATGTTTCACAGATGGGATAAGGTTCTTATGCTGGAATGCAGTGTTTTCCTTTCTCCAAACATAACACTTTTCATTTAAACCAAAAAGTTCTATTTTGGTCTCATCCGTCCACAAAACATTCTTCCAATAGCCTTCTGGTTTGTCCACGTGATCTTTAGCTAACTGCAGATGAGCAGCAATGTTTTTTTTGGAGAGCAGTGGCTTTCTCCTTGCAACCCTGCCATGCACACCATTGTTGTTCGGTGTTCTCCTGATGGTGGACTCATGAACATGAGCTAATGTGAGAGTGGCCTTCAGTTGCTTACAAGTCACCCTGGGGTCCTTTGTGACCTTGCCGACTATTACACACCTTGCTCTTGGAGTGATCTTTGTTGGTCGACCACTCCTGGGGAGGGTAACAATGGTCTTGAATTTCCTCCATTTGTACACAATCTGTCTGACTGTGGATTGGTGGAGTCCAAACTCTTTAGAGATGGTTTTGTAACCTTTTCCAGCCTGATGAGCATCAACCACTCTTTTTCGGAGGTCCTCAGAAATCTCCTTTGTTCGTGCCATGATACACTTCCACAAACGTGTTGTGAAGAGCAGACTTTGATAGATCCTGTTCTTTAAATAACACAGGGTGCCCACTCACACCTGATTGTCATCCAATTGATTGAAAACACCGGACTCGAATTTCACCTTCAAACTAACTGCTAATCCTAGAGCTTCACATACTTTTGCCACTCACAAATATGTAATATTCAATCATTTTCCTCAAATAAATGACCAAGTATAACATTTTTGTCTCATTTGTTTAACTGGTTTCTCTTCATCTACTTTTAGGACTTGAGTGAAAATCTGATGATGTTTTAGGTCATATGTATGCAGAAATATAGAAAATTCTAAAGGGTTCACAAACTTTCAGGCACAACTATACAAATTCTGCAACATCGGAAAACCACTCAACATGCCACTTCTTATTTTTTGGTGAAGAAAGAATATCGAGACAGTGATAGACAAATGACATTAACACTTACCTGAGGTGCTACGTAGTAAGGCGTGAACTGGGGTGTCATCAAGTCACCCTGGTCAATTTTGGCAAACCCAAAATCACAGAGCTTAACCGGAGCATCCTGTTCAAGAAAGAAGAAAAAGAAAGTGTAAGATGGGGAGAGGGTTGGATGCCATGTTCTGCAGCAGCAAATCCGTTCCAAATTGGTCAGATGGTGACAGCGGTCTCTCGCTTACCAAAGAATTGTCTTTGAAGAGCAGGTTCTCGGGCTTGAGGTCTCTGTGAGCGATGTTTAGTGAGTGACAGTGCTGGAGAGCCTGAGCAATCTGTGGGCATCAAGAAGAGAGACTGTGATGGCAGAGGGGTACGCATCTGTCTATAGATGCCACAAGGGCATCAGGGTGCAGGCTGGTCCTCATTAAATTGGAAGACACGCCCCCCTTGTCACCAGCAAAGGATTGCTCAGCTCTCTCATGGACCATTCATCCTGACACAGCAGAAGTCAGGGGCAAACTCAGGCCATCAGCATCACCTCTGCACTAATGATAGTCTCCCATGTCCATGTGGACATCCAGCCGAGGTGCCTGCCATTCTGTTTATCTGCACGTGGACTCTTACACCAGTCCAAAAGATTCACTCACAGTGGACTCACAAACACCCCAGTCAAAGAGTGGATAAAGTAGCTCTGCAGACCAGCCTAGCTTACTGAAAAAGGCACTATAAAAATATTCAAGAGTGCCATCTGAGATTCCCTGCACATTTTCTTCAAAGGGTCGAGGGTACCCCGAAGTGACAATGAGCAACGGACCATCTTAAGAACCCCACAAACCCTAATGTGGAGAAGTACAGGAGAATGAGCAGGAATGCCACCAAGTGGGCACAGCAGGATGGATGGGCACATGCTGATCAAAGTCTTAACTCTGCGTGCCTCAGGACACTCCACCACCTACTCACCTGTTTGGTTACTTGGCTGGCCATTTTTTCTGTAAAGTGTCTGTGTTGGCTGATTCTGTGAAACAGCTCTCCACCTTCCATCATCTCCATCACGATAAGCAGCCGGGCCCTGGAGCGGAGAAAACACACTGGTCACCCCTGGACAACAAGGTGAGGGGACATCTCCGGGTAAGGGCCTGGTGAGCTGGCCAACAAGGCAGCACCGGAGAGTTCCACCTACATGAAATGAAGAGGGTCCTAAGCCAGAAGTATACACTACCGTGGACTGGACTCGTGAGGGAATTGCACGCTGTTGGCGTAGACTTCCACAATCTGTACGATGTTTGGATGAATTGCACACATCATGTGGAGTCGTACCTATGAATGAAGAAACAACATTTGGAATGAGCCAAACCCCACAAGCAGAGGCCTGTGACAACAGAAACTCGTCATTTACTACGAGAAACAAAGATGGCAGCCCATGTTCATTTTAAGAAATCTGGACGGAATGATCAAGTGGACCACCCGACCATCTCGTATGCCAGTCAACAGGACAACACTTAAGTAAAAGGAGGCCACAGCAGCACACAGCTCGCTCTGCAGGCTGACTCGGAAAATGCTTTAAAGTTGTACCTCATTACGGGCTTTGGGCCGGTCGATGAGGATCTTGAGTGCAAACCGCTCCTGCGTTGACTTCTTCACGCAAACCCTGACGAGATACAAAAGACAAGGAATAAAAGTCAAGACATACGGCGAGGGCTGGCCTGAGCGCTGCAGTGCCAACAGAACATTCAAGCAGACTGTGTGAGCCCCGGTGGGCCACGCTGGTGCCTCATTGGGACACTTCTACAGTACCTCTCAGAGAGTGTCTTCATCAAAGCATCTCCAATCACTTAATGAAAGCAAGGATTAAATATTTTATATCGTGCCTTTTATACTCCTATGCCATAAAGTTAAAGACCTTTCATAAACAGCATTACTTAAACCAGGGGTGGCAAACTCCAGTCCTGGAGGGCCGCAGTGGCTGCAGGTTTTCATTCTAACCATCTTCTTCATTAGTTTTTGCTGCTAATTAACTTCTATTGCCTTCATTTTAATTAACTTGATTCAGGCCCCTTAGTTGTTTCTTTTTCTTTAATTAGCTGCCAAACAATAATGAGATACAAAACAAGGTGCCACATGAACAGCTCACCCATGGCCATCATACAATATGTGAAAATAAAGAAAGGTGGAGGTCTCAGTAAGGTTGATCTCTCAGGTCACCAAAACATTTTGACAATGTTCTTAGAAAAAACAGAAAATCAACAGTTATGGAAATGTCTGCTATGGCAGAATGAGAGCAGAAGCAAGCCATAGAATTAAATAACGAGTTTAACAGCAAGAATTGGCTTCTCATTAAGAAACTGGTTGGAATGAAATTAGTTGGAGTTTGAAGCCCCAATTTAACTGGTCAACTGTTGACTTGTTTCACATTGGATTTCTGTTTGGCTGTCATTTAATGAAGAAAATAATTCAGAGCATTGAATCCTTAAAAACAGAGCTATTAGAATGAAGGGAAAAAAGTTAATTAGCAGTGAAAACTGGTCACTGATTAGGAAAAGGGTCAGAATGAAAACCTGCAGCCACTGCGGCCCTCCAGGACAACAGTTTGCCACCCCCGACTTAAACCATAAGGCAGTGCGGTGAACTGTTCAAGGTTTTAAACTTCAATAAAAAAAAAAAAATGAGGTTGGGGGTTCAAATACCATTGCTGACTGTGCTGGGTGACCCTGAGCAAGTAACTTCAACTGCCTGTGCACCAACTGGCCAAAACAAAAGAAAGGGAACCTGTTGTACCTCAAATGCTGTAGGTCGCCTTGGACAGAGTTTTCACACATCAGTACATTTCAGATTTATGGACTTTTTACAACTTTTCAATTACCAATAAAACCACAAATCCAGGACTACTTTACATCGTAGGGCGTATGAGGAACATGAGGGCAACCATTAAGAAGGGTATCAGGGAGGCTAAAAGAGAGTTGGACAGTAATAGCAGATAAGGCGAAAGAAGACCCTACGAGATTCTTTCAGTATTTTAGTAGTAAAATAACAGTCAAGGAGGAGGTCAAGTGCATCAGAAATAGTAAAGGGGAATTAAAAGATACAGACAGTGAAATAGCGAATGCCCTAAACTTACATTTTTCTGAGGTGTTTACAAGCGAGCAAGTGGATAACCTCAGAGCAGTAACAGGGTCTACTAAGGAGGTATTGAGGGATTTGGAAATTATAGAGGGAGAGAAGAGCTGCTCAGATTAAATAAGATGAAATCAAACAAATCACCACGACCAGATAACATTCACTCTCGAGTTCTTAAGGAGGCTAGTGAGTACAGATATAAACCCTTGACACACGTTTTTAGGAAGTCACTGCGCACTGGAGAGATTCTGAAGGCCTGAGAAATGGCAAATGTCATCCCATTATAAAAGAAAGGGTGACTGGGCACATCCAAGCAACTATAGGCCAGTAAGCTGAACATGCATCACAGGAAAATTAATGGCAGGAATTATTAAGGATAAGATTGAGCAACACCTGCCAAGGACAGGAGTTATTCTTAACAGTCAGCACGGGTTCAGAAGACGGAGGTCGTGTTTTACTAACAGGCTGGAATTCTACGAGGAAGCAACAAAAGGATACGACCAAAGTGGAGCAGATAATTTATCTTGACTTTCAGAAAGCATTTTATAAGGTGCCACATGAGAGGTTGGGCATCAAATTAAAAGAAGTGGGAGTTTAGGATGTGGTGTGTAGATGGGTGCAGAACTGGCTCAGACACAGGAAGCAGAGGGTGATGGTGCGAGGAACCTCATCAGAATTGGCCGATGTTAAGAGTGGTGAGCAGCAGGGGGCAGTGCTGGGGCCGCTGCTATTTTTAATATATATGAATGATTTAGATAGGAATACTAATAACACGCTGGCTAAGTTTGCAGATGATACCAAGATAGGTGGATTAGCAGATAATTTGGAATCAGTTATATCATTACAGAAGGACTTGGATAGCATACAGGCTTGGGCAGATTTGTGGGAGAGGAAATTTAATGTCAGTAAATGTAAAGTATTACACATAGGAAGTAAAAATGTTTGAATACACAATGGAGGGTCAGAAAATCGAGAGTCCATCTTAGGAGAAGGATTTAGGAGTTGTAGTGGACTTTAAGCTATCAACTTCCAGACAGTGTTCAGAAGCCATTAAGGCGGCTAGCAGAATGCCAGGTTATATAGCGCCTTGATATGTGGAGTACAAGTCACAGGAGGTTCTGCTCAACCTTTATATCACACTGGTGAGGCCTCATCTGGAGTCCTGTGTGCAGTTTTGGTCTCCAGGCTACAAAAAGGACACAGCAGCGCTAGAGAAGGTCCAGAGAAGAGCAACTAGGTGGAGTCCAGGCCTACAGGGGATGAGTTATGAGGAAAGATTAAAAGAGCTAAGCCTGAACAGTTTAAGCAAAAGAAAATTAAGCGGTGACATGATTGAGGTGTTTAAAATTATGAGTTCATCAAGAACACGGGGACACAGTTAGAAACTTAAGGGTAAATTTCGCACAAACATTAGGAAGTTTTTCTTTACACAAAGAACAATAGACACTTGGAATAAGCGACCAAGTAGTGTGGTAGACAGTAAGAATTTAGGGACTTTCAAAACTCGACTTGATATTTTATTGGATGAAATAAGTGGATAGGACTGGCGAGCTTTGTTGGGCTGAATGGCCTGTTCTCGTCAAAAGTATTCTAATGTACACTCCACTTCTGAATACCAACAGCAAATTTACAAGAACCTAATCAGATCAGACAGGTAGTCAAACACCTGGCCCATTTTAAATTGCTGACCACTTACAAACTCTGACATTGAAGTTCATGCTATTCACCCACAGTAACAGCACAGTTATGTATTATTTATATACAGTGGGTATAGAAAAGAACCCCCCCCCCCACCTTCAAAGTAGTCCCATATATTTTGCTTTACAGCCTTAAATGAAAACACACTAACCAATATTTTTTCCAGCTTTACTTACTCAATGCAATCTCTAACATCCACGTGAAAGATACCTGCAGGAACAGTCTGGGAAACTCTGAGGGCCTTCTTAAGTCAGATTATCTCATATCTTTCCCAAAAAAATTAATTGAAAACCAAAAGGTATCCGAGCTAATCAACGAAATTACTAGAATAAATCAAGAACACACCAGGTGTCCAAATGATACGCTTCATAAGAAAAGGCAGTCTCTGCATTCAGAGCTCAACCTATTAACAACAATATTTGAAAATAAAAGAAAGACGAAGGTGTAGCAGCTCTCTTAGAAAAGAAAAAAATCAACATTTTTTGAAATGTCTGCTACTGTACAATAAAAGCAGCAACAGGCCATGAAATTAAAGAACGGGTTTAATTTACAACAAGAATCGGTGCCTAATGAAGCAACTGGTTGGAGTTTGAGGCCCAGAGTCAGTCAGTTGGTCTTCTGTTGGCTCACTCACTTCACATTTCAATTCTGTTTGGGGGCCATTTAACACTAGAATTACCAAAGCCTACGAAAAAACTCTTAGATCCGTCCCACCTTAAATCGCTTCGCACTTCTCCGTCAGCGTCTTTTGTCCTGTAAATGAGTGGATAAGCAGCAAACAGCCTGCTATAACATCCCGCCACCCCGCACAGTTTTCTCAGCTCAAGTCTGTTTACCTGCGTGTTAGTTGCTTAGAGTTGTATAGAGTGAGAAGTCAAGCAAAATGCGACCTTTTATAAATACTATATCGTTATTTGGAACACTTGCATTTCATGTGTGTTCCGTGTCTACAACGATCTATGTGAACACATCGTTAAAACAAACGTTTTTCATGTTTTAGTAATAGTTGACAAAATGTAGACATGAAGTGTATACTGTGTGAAGCCTGAATTCCAAATATCAAAGAAACACTTTCACAAAAGGTACAAATATAACAGAACAAATGCGCTTTTATTCAAAAATATAACTGCAGAAAAAGAACCCGTGTTAGGGTGCGACACTGACACGCATTTGCTATGACTGCATCGGTCGCGCAATGTTATCAACGGTTGACTGGTAATCAAAACTTCACGGGTTCGATCCCGGACAAGTCCATTTTGAGAAGGAAGCTGCTCGTATTCTAACTATTTTAGAATAAAAACATTTGATTGAGTCTGAAACAGCCGGTGTAATTTATGATACTTGGAAAGGTTAGCTTCCCCCCCCCCCCCAATTCTCTCAGCCGCATTCACGATCCCAACCAAACCCCGCATACAGTGCGGTTTTCACATAGACGCGCTATAACAGGTCAACTTGGATCATGACAACGGTTCTACATTGGAGCAAGAATGCACTTTTGCCATCGCTGTACTTTGTACATGTACATGGGAAGCTCTGCACTCTACTTGTGACTTTACGCTGTAGGAAGTAAGTAAATAAACAAAGGTAAATAACATTCGATCTGGCTCTTACATACAAAGGACGGTGTATGTACGGACGGTGCATGTGCCCAAAACAACATTTATGTTACTTACATAAGAGCGAGATCAAATGTTATTTACCTTGAGTTATTTACTTACTTCCTACAGCGTTAAGTCACAAGTAGAGTGCAGAGCTTCCCATGTACAAAGTACAGCGATGGCAAAAGTGCATTCTTGCTCCGATGTAGAACCGTTATCATGATCCGAGTTGACCTGTTATAGTGCGTCTATGTGAAAACAGCACTGTATGCGGGGTTTGGTTGGGATCGTGAACACGGCTGAGAGAATAAAACTAAATTAAAAAAACAAAGCTAACCTTTCCAAGTATCATAAATTACACCGGTTGTTACAGACTCAAATCAAATGTATGTTTTTATTCTAAAATAGTAAGAATACGAGCAGCTCACTTCTCAAAACGGACTCGTCTGGGATTGAACCCGTGAAGTTTTGATTACCAGTCAACAGTTGATACCGTCGCGCCACCGAAGCGGTCGTAGCAAAGGCGTGTCAATGTCGCACCCTAACGCGGGTTCTTTTTCTGCAGTTGTATTCTTGAATAGAAACGCACTTGTTCTGTTATATTTGTACCTTTTGTGAAAGCATTTTTGATATTTGGAATTCAGGCTTCACACATTAAACACTTCATGTCTACATTTTGTCAATTATTACTAAAACATGAAAAAGTTTCTGTTTTAACGATGTGTTTACATAGAATGTTGTAGACACAGAACACACATGAAATGCAAGTGTTCCAAATAACGATATAGTAGTTATAAAAGGTGTCATTTTGCTTGACTTCTCACTCTGTATAATTATTATTACTTCTCACTCTATACAACTCTAAGCAACTGACACACATGTAAACAGACTTGAGCTGAGAAAACTGTGTGGGTGGGGGGATGTGATAGCAGGCTGCTTGCCGTTTGCTGCTTATCCACACATTTACAGGACAAAAGACGCTGACGGAGAAGTGCAAAGCGATTTAAGGTGGGACGGATCTACGAGTTTTTTCGTAGGCTCTGGTAATTCTAGTGTTAAGGAAAGAAATGAAGCAATTCAGAGGAACAAATCTTAAAAAAACAAGTCAATTAAAATGAACTCAAAAGAAGCTAATTTAGCAGCAATAACTGGTCACTAATTAAGAATAGGGTTAGAATGAAAACCTACAGCCACTGCAGTCCTCCAGGTCAGGAGTTTGAGACCCCCGTTTTATACCTTGACATGTAACTATTGGAATTCAAATTAAAATGTTACGTAGAATTTCAAAGACTTTTTAGTACTGCATTTTGGCTTGTTCATTTTTCATCACTTTCCAGGTTTTTCAGTACCCATATGAACCCTGCTTGAATAAAGATGTCAATCAAATAACGTAAAAAAACACATTGTAAAAGCAGTGGCTAAAAACTATGGAAGCATGTAAAGAAATAGTTATAAAGCAGTAGTATCACTTTAACAAACAACAATAACAAATCCACAAGGCGCACTGCTAAAGAATGACGTCACACTCCCGGGCAGCAGGTTGCTCTCCCTTACCTGACAGGCCCACTGATCCCAGCACCCAGCTTCTGTGTCCAGTTGATGTTGTACTCCTCTAAGATGGAGGTCTCCTTGCGCAAAAGAGAAACAAAATAATTGCTGACTTCATGTGTACATCTATATTAGAAGAGCAACACAACACTGGTGCAAGGAGAAGAAACAAGGTGGCAATGAAAGCAAGAACGCAGGCAGCAAATGAAACCCCATAATGAAGATCAGGCCGATAACATTTTGCAAGCTAACAGCTACACAAACATGCACCCAAAGACGACCGGCCGGCTCATGAGCAGGGCTTAGTGTGCCAACACTGGTATCTTGATAACCAAGAACAACACAAGTCTGACCACACTGCTCTTCTGTGTGGCTTCTCTACCAACCCTCATAGTTTGAAACTCTACCACTGTGCAGTTTTCATGGTCCTAGATGGATGGTCACTTTCCACTATAAGGTAAGCAGCTCACACAAAGTTCACGGCGGCTAACCCTGCAGTAACAGTAATCCCAAATTCTTCTAGAACCAGATGTGTAGGTGGGCACACTAATTGGCTAACCACCAAATTGCGCACACCCCCCCCCCCCCCTTCTTTGTTAGGCCTGGCAGTTCTGTGTTTTCTGCCCATGTGGTTAAAGGGGCACAATGTTTAATGAGCAAACGGACAAGCCAATGCTGGGTAGCCGGTAGCAGGAGTGTTTTTTGGATTTATGTGAATCTGAGGCTTACCACCCTTGGTCAGTGTCTTGCTGCATCTCATAACGTTTTTAGACTTGGCCTAACTTCTTAGCCCCTGGGTGTTTTGGCACTGGCTTGGAGAGGAGTTGGGGTTTCCCTTGGGGTCCATAAATATGCACTTGAGGCCTACATAAACCTTGGCTGAAAACCTTCCCACCCAAAATTTCCCTAAAGACACACACATCACATTACAAAACACGATTCTTGTGCGAAGTTAGTGCATCTACTTCATTTCCATAAGAGATCTCCTCCCAAACAGTGATGAGGAGACAGATTCATAGAAGCTTTTAACTAACGTGACCCACTGAATATCTGACACAAGTCTCCATTCTCAAAGGCTGCTGTCGCACAGAATAGAATGGATGATTTCAGTAATTCATGTAATTACTTTTAGCAGCTTCCAAGTTGATAACAGTGATAGTTATTGGTTAACCGAGACACCGGTGGGTGTATACAAGGCCCTAACCATAAATCCAGAGCCTTCTTTTGGTTAAGACAATTGGGAAATTCAAAAGAACGGAGTCAAGACCCTTGGAGAAAAATTGTGGACCTTTCCAAATCGAGTTACTCCTCAGGAGCCAGCTCTAAGAAGGTTCAAGGCACCACAAGCTACCGTACAATCACTCCAAGGGGCCAGTTTATACTTCACACTCAGAAGGCGTACGCATCATGGCTGCCACGGGTTCCTAGTGCTCATTTGACGCATCCTAAGAGTATCTATATTACTAAACGACAGTCGATTTATGCACGGTGGACACACCGAAGCGCATGCGCACTGCGGCATGGCGCCCCAGAGTCAAACGCAGCGGCTTTCCAGAGTCAGTAGGTGGCGCCCAAACAACACAACCTGTAAACTACACTTGCTCTACTCCACTGTGCCTGGAGGCTCCCACAACGCGCTTCACACACACCAGAAGCAAAGACATCACGGCTCCACAATGAAAGAGCTCAACTAACAGAAATACAAAACGAGCCCGTATGGATAAACACAATGAACGAGCGCGCCCACAACGCGCTTTTGACACAGCACAGGCAAAAGGAGGCACGTATCCAAATGGAGGAAGCTCAACGATCAGTAATACAAACACGAGCCCGTATGGCTACGACCTGTAAACGAGCCCGTATGGATAAAAACAATGAACCAAGGCGCCCACACAAAGAAACCGCTTTAGTTCAAATAGGGTTATTGAATTAAATGGAAAAACTTTACCATGCCTACGACCTGTGAACTAAACCTGAGGTAAAGCATGCACGCCAGGTTGTACAGCTGCCCGGACGCGACCGCCCACACCACCGCCTATACCCTCCATGATATTTCACCACGCAGCGGCTTCCCACCGAGGCGCATACGTGCTGCGCCGTGGCGCACGCCCCAGAGTCAAACGCAGCGGGTTCCCAGAGTCAGTTGGTGGCGCCCAAACAACACAACCTGTACACTACACTTGCTCTAATCCACTGTGCCAGTAATATAGATCACATAACGGTCACAGACTCAAACCCAGCAGCTTCCCAGACGCAGTGGCTGGCACACGAATACCACAACCTGTAAACTAAACTTGCTGTGCTCCACTCTGCCAGCAGTCGGTGTCAGCAAAGGCAACAGAATCACGTCTCCACAAAACGAAACCGCTTTAGTACAGATATGCTTATTTAATTAAATGACATTTCCCCAGACGCACCCACCCTCCATGATATGTCATCCATCCAAATATCGGACAGAACAGAAACGGATTGCCATTCTTGGATTTACGATTCTCTAGAGAATCGCGGGCTTACTTGTGTCCTCAGAAATTAATGAGAGTTGCAGTACCAGCAAAAAGTCGGGCTGGGCTTGGGGGCAGTGCAATAAAATTCGGAATGTGATGTCACAGTCTCCATTTACTATCTACATGTGACAGAAAGCCGCTTTGCCGATCTTCCGGGATTGATGTGCGCATTTCGATGTAGTGAAGCAAAATGGCGATATACAAATGCATTTGTGGCGCTTTTATATTCAAGTGTCACATATTCCTAATGTAATGGCACGATACATTTTAAAGGTCTCACATACCATCTTATATGCCGTCTTTTTATTGTTTTGCAGCTTCACAACAGCAACAGAATGTACGGCGGCGTATTTGAGGCACAGGGAAAGAAAAATTAAGAACAAGATGAACAGGTGTATTTTGGCTTAAATGTCGAAATGTCCTCTTTAACCTCATAGTTTATCATTAAAGTAAACCGTCATAAACGTCATCTTAAAACCGACCCAGCTGTTAAATCGCTATAAGCTTCTGGGGCTTCCTCCTGAACTTACGACAGCAATCAAGACACACAGAACACATTACATGTATGATATTCCAGCTCTCTGCACATTTGAAATCCTCAGATTTATATTTGATATCACTTTCATGATGAAATGTGTTAAACCCACGGTTTTCAAACGGTGGTACTTCAAGTCATGCCAAGTGGTACTCGTGTGGTCCTTTATTTTCCACGAATCGATGTTGCTAGAATGTCAATATGTTGCATGTAATCATATATAGTATAAGTATACTACTGTAAATGCGTGGAAGACTCCAAGCCAGCTTTTATTAGCGTGGGCACCCATTTCCTTAATTAGTTTAATATCACTTTAACGTCATAATTATAGTCATTATAGTGACTTTTTCTTCAAAACAACACGGGTGTAAATCAACGATTCATTGACAGTGGTACTTCAGTTTACTGGTCCTAGCAGAGTGGTACTTGTTCAAAAAAGTTTGAAAACCGTGGTGTTAAACTATGTGTATTACATTTTACAGATAAGTCGTTAACTTCATTTAAATAATGAATACTTCTAATAATTACAAACGTGGGGGCGGCACAGTGGCGCTGTTGTCTCCTGGGAGTCGTGTCCCTGGTGTTCCCTGCCTGGAGTTTGCATGTTCTCCTGGTGGGTTTCCTCCGTGTGCTCTGGTTTCCTTCTAAAGATACTCGGGTTTGGGGATGTGGTGACACTAAAATGACGCCAGTGTATGTGAGTGCTTATATTCACCTTGCGATGAGCTGATGCCCCATCCTGGGATTGTTTCTGCCTTAAGCCCAATGCTTGGTCCCTGGATTGCTGGATGTAATCATTAAACATCCATTCTTTACAGAGATATTGTGGTAAAGTGTCCTCAGAATTCAATGGATGTTCCAGGCAATTTACAACACAACAAAGCCGAAACCTGTTCTCACCGCGATTATCTCTCGCACTGCCACCTGGTGGATTCCTCCAGAATTAAAATAGTACAACACTTGTTGGGGCACGTCGTGTTAAGTATAAACCCGGCCTTAAGTCGCTCAGGAATGGAGGCATAAATTAAATCCAAGGAAGGAATCAAGAACACAAAACCAAGACAACCACTAAGGAGCTGCTGAAGCATCAGGAACAGAAAGGGTCATCAGCCACCTTTAAAAGATCACCTCATAGCCAAGGTACAAGAGGCTGCTGACCAAGAAAGAATCCATTATGCCAAAATCAACATAAACAAAACTAGAGGACAGTTAGCAGTTGCTCAGCAGGACACAGGTGGAGGCTTTTGGAGGAGGTCCCTCTGGTCAGACAAAACAAATTGAACTGCTTGGCCATAATGAGATATCTGGAGGCTGAAGGGCGAGGCTCTTAATGCAAAGAGCACCAATCCCAACTGTGAAGTACAAGGGGAGGCAGCATGATGTCGTGGGAGTAAAGTGACTGGTGCACTTCTTAAAATAGATGACCTCACTTTATCTGGAAGCCATCAGGCAGAAAGCTAAAGCTTCAATGCAAAGGGGTCTTAAAACAGGAGAACGACCCCAAGTAGGCAATAATGTAATAGTATTGGAGTGACCATCACAAAGCCCTGACCTGAATCTGTGGACTGAACTGAAGAAACATGTCTGTGCAAAGAGGCCCAGAAACGTAACTCAATTACACCAGTTCTTTGAGGAGGAACAGGCCCTAAATTAGAGTAAACTATCGGGAGGAACTCGTTTTGAGCTGTGCAAAGAGTTTGCTTAGGGTTAAGCATTTTAAAGGCAACTCCACCTAAAACTAACTTGGTGTATGAAAACGTCACTTAAAATCACACGCACAGTTGACAAAAAGCCAAAATAAATCTATCTCAGTCATTACTTTGGAGAAAAACCCACGGAAATGAAGCATATACACCAATTGTCTTGACGATACAGTATGAGTGCAGTTTAGGACTTTTGATAGGCACTCCGATAGGACAGCAGATTTAACAGAGATGCAGAAATCCAGCTGGACTTTTGAACTTGCTGTATTTTTTTTTTTCATTACTATTTCAATTTATTAGGAGTCGGTACATTTTTGCCGACTCCAGGTACCCAAAATTGTGTCCGACTCCACAGCCCTACTTTATTAGCCTGGAAGCTCCACTCCATGGAGCCGTGGACGTCCTGAACTACTCCGCCACTGGCCGGGGATCTCCCCTCCATGGAGTTAGACGCACTGAACTAACTCTAAGAGACCCTCTGCCAAGGCAAGCTCAATGCAGGAGACTGAACCAAATCTGAGAAGCAGCCGCTACTTAAAGGAGGGAGTTTTTCAGTACACCTACCCTCTTAGGCCAGAAAGATGAACGCTTTTCCCTATGAAGTGGCAGAGGACAAAGCAAAAAGCCTAACAGCAAGGTGCGAGAGGCACCATGACAGCAAACCATGGAAAAAGGACCACGTCACAAAGAGAATGAGTGCAGTCTAACCCAAGAAAAGGCTTCCGTTTGAACTCGGAACAACAACAACAACAACAATGCACTCAACACCAGTCATCACCCTTAAAGACTTGGCATTGTGAAAATGTTTCATCTGTGCCAAGATAAATTCAAACTATAAATAGTCAGTAAACCGCTTTTGTATGTTTGTCTGTCCGGTCTTCTACTGTATGTGGATATACAACAACAACAACATTTATTTATTTAGCACATTTTCATACAAAAAGTAGCTCAAAGTGCTTTACATAATGAAGAGAAGAAAAATAAAAGACAAAATAAAAAATTAAAATAAGACAACATTAGTTAACATAGAAAGGAGTAAGGTCCGATGGCCAGGGTGGACAAAAAAAAAAACAAAAAAAACTCCAGAAGGCTGGAGAAAAAAATAAAATCTGTAGGGGTTCCAGGCCACGAGACCAATCACAATCATTGGCACACAAGGAACGCAATAAAAAAAGGGTAATTTAAAAAACACCACACTTTTGGTGATCTCACACTGAAACAATGAGGTTACACCTACGCCTGATGAAGGGGCCTTAGCTGCTTCGAAAGCTTGCATTTGTAATCTATTTAGTTAGCCAATAAAATGTGTCATTTCACCCTACTTTTTCCTGTATCAATCTATGGCTAACACTCTACTGCTATGAAACAAAGAGAGAAAGCCAACATTTAACTGAAGTAAACTTAATTTGAGGGAAAAAAAATCATCTTTTTAGAAAGACATTTTGTTAAATTATTTTTATAGATTATCTTGTTTGTTAATTTATTCTTATTTTGTAACACTTTGAGATTGTTAAATATAAAGCGCAATAAAAATTATTAAAAAAATTAATTCCTCACCAAGAAATGCTTACTTTTAGCAAAAGCCACCATGATTGGCACCCCTGCTTTGTACAACCCCAACCACCCCCCCAACCCTGCCGGGACATTTTTATAATCTAATCTGACAAGGATGGAGGATACGGAGCAGGCAATCAGATTAGCGTTCCTCTTTACAGAATTTCTCCACATCATCCGGGGTCCTCAATGTGCTCTTGTGCCCCCCTCCTCCTCTTCAACTCACCCCACAGGATTTCGATTAGGTTTAGGTCCATGGACTGAAATGGCCATATAGAAAGCTTGACTGTGTCCCTTTAACCATTTTTTGGTTGATTTAGACATGTTTTGGATCGTCGTCCTGCCGTTTTAGTTTCTTGGCAGATTGAAGTTTCAAATCTCCTAGCATTTCATGAATTCCATGATGTCAAATACACAAACACGCTTACCAGGAACATGGGAGGAAAAACAACCCTGCACCATCACAGAACATCCACCATACTTGACAGTTGGGTTCAGGTTCTTTTCGGTGTGTCTGCCTTTCTTTTTACACCAAACTACCCTTAGTGTTCGATATCAAAAAGCTCCATTTTTGTTTCGTCTGACCACAGATCCACTCAAAGTCCCAGTAGCATTTAGTAAACTCCAGGCACTGATGTCTGTGGTTATAAGGACAGAAAAGTCTTTTTTTCTGGCATGTCTTCCAAATAATACATCGACACGGAGGTGGTGTCTGATGGTAGTTTTCTAAATTTGATGACCCCCGGATGTCACTTTTTGTCTGCATTTCTCCTTAGGGATTGTTTTTAAACCACATGTGGGTGCACCAGAAGCTGTGTGGCATCTTTTGGTTAAGAAAGATGAACTGATCTTGACTTTGCCGACAATGCTGTGATCGACTGAGCGAGGAGTCTGGGAGTGTCTGGGCTCGTGAGTGTCCTGATAAAAACCAAAGATCCAGACCTTTAGTGACCTCTTGGGCACGGCCATCAGCAGTGTGTCCGACTGCGGAGAGAGTGTCGACCTTGTTGAGAGGTTTACTTACCTCAGCAGTGACATTCATGTCTCTGGTGACTCTTCCTATATAGTCAGTAGACGGACTGGGAGAGCATGGGGGGGTCATGAGGTCACTGGAAAGGGGTGTGTGGCGCTCCCGATATCTCTATAAAGGACGAAGGTCCAAGTCTTTAGAGTCTTGGTGCTCCCAGTTTGTGAGACATGGACGCTATCCAGTGACTGGAAACTCCTTCAGTACCTGTGTCTCTTCGGAGAATCCATGGGTACCGCTGGTTTGACTGTCTGTCAAGAGCGACTGGTCATGGAGTCTCGAACAAGGCACATTACCTGGTTGTGGCAGGTAGCCGGTCATTTCTGGAAGGTGGGACTGGACCGCGTGTCTTGATGGAAGGTTGCCAACCAGGATCCCGAGCCGTTTCGTCATGTGGTGGGTGTGGCAACACACTGTACCAGTGCCTGCTCCCCAAACTGACCTGACTTGTGGGTGCACAATACCCTTGGGGTCCTCTTCCAGGGAAGCTGGTAACATTTTCACCACTGCCCCGACCATTTTCAGGCAACAGCTATTTTTCATAGTCATTCTCTTACTTATTAAGCTCAACGCGCTTCTCTGTCTCATTTGAAATGTGCATTCACATATCTTCCCATGTTGATAAATAAATAAAGGGATTTGGCCCCCGGGCCACCTCATAATTACACCGCAGTGACACAGGAGGTCATGGATTACTGCGTGAAAGCTCCTACCCACATTGAAAAACAAAAAGTCACATATTAAAAGGAAAAAAAAAAGCGTCAGTTACACTTTGTTCATAAAAATTTCTAGCAGTGCCAATAATAGTGGCACCTGTGGTTTTGTTCAAAATAATTATTCATGATGACAGATTTGAAGTAAATTTATAAGAATGTGTTTTCCACCCCCCAGTGTGAGATTAAAATAAGAAACCAAAACATTAAGGACCCTCCCTTTAGTCATCTTACCGAGTTGCCAAAAATTCTGGAGCAGACTGTATAAGCGGTTGTATTCCTATAATCATTATGTTATCAATAAGTTGCATTCTTTATCCTAACATGAGTGGGCTTCGGTTACATTGATATAGTCTAATGGCCGGAAAACTCTCCTAAGGAGAAAGGTAAAGAAAATAAGTCATTTGCCAACACGCCATATATTAACGCAGGGTACGGGGGTCTGCTGGAGCCAATCCCAGCGAACACAGGGCGCAAGGCAGGTACAAATCCCAGGAAGGGCGCCAGCCCACCGCAGGGCGCACACACTAGGAACAATTTAGGATCGCCAATGCACCTAACCTGCATGTCTTTAGACTGTGGGAGGAAACCCACGCAGACACGGAGGGGATTGGGTGTGGAACATGCAAACTCCACGCAGGGAGGACCCGGAAAGCGAACCCAGGTCTCCTTACTGCGAGGCAGCAGCGCTACCACTGTGCCACCGTGCTGCCCAAAACAAAAAGAAGTCGCCTTACCAAATTATTTCAATTACTGGCACTGCCAAAGGCATAACCAGACATTAATCGGGTGATCAATTCTTCTCTTCCAGCAGCATTGAAGAGATGGCCATGCAGTGGGCTTTCTAAGGCATGAACCGGACTTTAAGTTTAACTCGTTATAACGACAACCCCCGTTCCCCGGACTCTTTGTCGCCTACCTTGATGAATCTGTCCACATTGTTGTCCTCCGACATGGCTCTTCTTCGCTGCCCTCGCCGCCTTCGCGTGATGCGGTGTCCCGAGGTGCCTCCGCCGCCTCTGTTCAACTGGGAGCAACCCGACCTGCTCGGAGGAAATCTTCTCGTTTCCCAGCGACTAAGTGACTACTAAAGAGGACGACAGTCCATGACTCCGGTAACGCGGCGAACCCCCTCCTGCCAGCTGACCGACAGTTTGGCCAGCAAAGCGCCGCGGCTCCAACGGATGAGTGCAGCCAGCGAGGCGGCCACTGCCGCCAACATGGAGAGCCGCAGGAAGCCCGGCTGGGTGTTGGGAGAGAAGAAGCAAACAGACCCCGCAGAGGAGATTCAGATCTCTAGATGAGGGGTGATGCGGACTCCCTCCCTCCTGGCCGGCCGGCCGGCCCACCGACTAACCGAACAGGCGGGTAATCAGTTGGCGTAACGAGGGGGACGAGGTGGCGACCAAGCAGGCAGCAAACGCACCGCGGCCGCGCTTTGTCAGGGCAAAGTACAGGAGGAAGAGGCTTGGAAAGGGGCTTAGACAGACAGTGCTTAGCGGGGGAAGCTCGTCCTCTTGATACTCATGTCTGACAAGAAGAATAAACAAACAAAATAAAACAAGAAAACAGCAAAATACTACGACGGTGGCACAGCCTGCAGCACCAAACGACTCGAAAACCTGAAGGGATCTGAAGCGCAGGAGACACCGGGATGCAAACACACACACAGGGGACTAGCCGGCCTCACGCCGGTGTGAGAGCAACAATTTTCAGTCCGTCACAAATGAAATTAAACATAGATTTTTTTCTCTGTAAAGTTATATGTAGTTAAAAAAAGGTAAAATAATATTTTCCTGAAAATACATGCTGTCTGCTTCCCGTCAATTTAACTCTTTGAACAGGCACGACCAAGTCAGCCTTAACAGCCCTCTGACTTGACCGCCCGCCTCCCCTGTTCCCTGCAGAACGCCTCTAGTGTGGGGTCCGATGTGGTTAAAAAGCGCGTGATTGTGACGTCACTGACTTGTTACGAACGGCAAGGCGGCGGCCCAGACTGAATTTGACGGAATTTATAAACGTGTTCACCTTTTTCTTCGTCTTTTCAGACATGGCTGCATCCTAATTTGAAGAAGACCCGAAGGAAAGATTGTATAATGTACTTTGCATAAATCTCAATTTGATCTCGAGTGTTAACGTTACAAGATGAACTGCTGGGATTGCTTTGTTAGGTGTTTACTGATGTCCTATGGCATTTGGTGGCCCAATGACATCTTCATTTATCTTGTGGTTTTTGTCGAAGTCTTCCGTGTTGCGTTTTACGCCCCCCACCCCCGCTTTCCTTTTGTTACAAAAGGTATGGCCATTAGATAATAGATTATCTGATGAATCGGTTTAACCGTCTCTGTTCTCAAGTTCAGCGGTTTCATGGCGTGCCACATGGACTTGTGCCAGCTGGACGGCGCTCCTGGCAGAGGATTTTCACTTTGACAATTCAAAGGTGCCATTAAACATTCAGCAGCGTTCAATAATAACTTTAATCGGAGGGTAAGGCCGGTCAACATTTAACTCTTCTATTTCCTTTGGCAGCTGCAGCGCAACTTTAAATTCGGGGTGTACTCGGTCAACAGGCATCTCGTAGAATGGCTTTATAAGCTGCTGTTGGAGGGTGACGGAGTAGTTAAGGGCTTTGGACTTCAAACCCAGAGGTTGTGTGGCCAAGAGGTGGTCACTTCTCCTGATTGTGCTCCAATTGGAAAAACAAAGGAAATGAATCCAGTTGTTTCAAGAATGGTGTAAATCGCCTGGGATAAAGGCATTAGCCAAAAAAGTATGCAACACACAAAGAGAAAAACAAAGTGCAAATGCAGCTGTATGTTAGCTACAACAGGCACCAGGGGGCACTGCAAACTTAACTTCCACCCATCTTAACAAAAGGACGTTTGTGTGTTTGTTCATTTGCAGTTACTTACGTCATTCTAACAGAAGGTGCATCACATACATAGTAATAGACTTCAGTGCATTTGTCATTTCCAACAGATGGTGCATCACAAATATTTGTAAGTGTCTGTTTATCCATCCATTTGCTCTCTGTCATACCAACAGCTGGCACATCAAATATTTATAGTAATGAAATGCACTGAATGTCATTTCAGCAGAGATATATAGTACTAGGGTGCTGTACCGTGTTAGCCATTATGAATGTAGAGAAAAGCCAAGCAAAATGACACCTTTTACTTGCCAACTAAAAAGATTACACTATGCAAGCTTTCGAGGCAACTCAAGCCCCTTCTCCAAGCAAGATGAAGATAAATGATACATCTTGCCTGAAGAAGGGGCCCGAGTTGCCTCAAAAGCTTGCATATTGTAATCTTTTCAGTTAGCAAATAAAAGGTGTCATTTTGCTTGGCTTTTCTCAACAGAGATATAGGAAATGTAACAAACAGGAGGAAACTATTCAGTCCATCAAGCTCATTTATTTATCAAATAGTTACGCTCTCTCAATATCTCATCCAGGTTCTTCCTAAAGAATGTCCAGTTCTCTGCTCCAACTTGGTACAGAGATCAAATCACAAACAATTACACTGCTCTTAAGAATCCCATACCAAATGGCATAAACAGAGACATAGGCATTGCATTAGTCATCCCAACAGACGGCACAACAAACACTAACACTGCTGTTATGAATCCCGTACCAAATGGCTTTTAACGGAGACATGCATTGCATTAGTCATTCCAACAGACGGCACATCAAACACTGCTTTTACGAATCCTGTACCAAATGGCTTTTAACTTAGACATGCATTACATTTGTCATTCCAACAGTTGGCACAGTACAAACATTTGTAGTAATGATTTTTACTACTGATTGCAATAGATGCAGCACTGCAAACATTCACTCTGTTGGCTACTTTCAGTTAATTTCAACCCATCTTAAACGGGTAGTACAGCTAGTATTGTATATAAAAACTTGCAAGCAACTGGGCCTTGAGCCCAGATCTCGGTCTTACTTGTGAGCTTTTGACAGGACACGTGTAACGTGACTGGAGAACTCCCACCCACCCCATAATTAGGCTCTGGATCCTTCTCATGATAAACGACAACGTAGCCATGTGTCCTGGCAGACAGGAGAAGCACAGTGACAGAAAAAAAACAAACAGCATGGCAACCTCTGCTGATAGTGAAGCACGTTGCACGGGCTGATTGCTCGTTTACCTGACCAAAGGATTGGAAGTGCAGGCTTCCCCAACCACACACAAGAACAAACCCAGTCTGTCAGGAAAAGGGCCGCGGTGACATTGGTTGGCAGTGAAGGACGTTGAAGTGACCTCGATGGGGTGACCCTTTTTTTTTTTTTTTATTATATATATATATATATATATAAAATGCAGTTCAAGGACTAGAGGTTGGAGTGTTCGATTACAAGGTTGTTATCGTAACCTGTACAGAGTCAAGAGAAATTCTCACTTGTGCGTGCCAATCAAAAAGCAACACATCCCCACTCTCCGATGCCATCAGTAATGAGTAGGATGTTCCTAACCTGAACTCTCTCAAACCAATGGTCAGCCTACACCAAATTGTCACCACTGAAGCTCTTGACATTCTGCAAGCCTCCATTATTAACAACTGTTTGGTGTTCCTGTAAATGTAATATGCAGGCACCCCAGCCAGAGAGTGAGGACAGACAGACAGATGGGCAGGAGACCTCAGGACACCCTGACTGATAAGTGACATCAGGTGACAAGAATACCTGATCCTCAGCAGGGGTAGCAAAGGTTTGCATCCCCGTAGAGTGCTTCGAGTAGCGAGAAAAGCGATATAAATGTGAATTATTATTATTATATTAGTGCCAGTCAGCAGGAGGCCCGAGGATCCCCTGACTGATAGGAGGCATGCAGATCTGCTGGAAGTGGGGTCTCAACACTGTTAGCTGGCGGCACACATCCTGAAAGCCCCTCACAGATAGAGGAGGACGAGGAGTCTGGATACAAGTGGAAAGTTTGATGGTTCAACTAACTGAAATTATGAGACATGGGTTGAAAGAAAAAGGGAAACCAGGAGGCAAAGGAGATGAACCATCCTGCCTAGTAAAGGCGGTTTTTGTGCTTCCATTTTATTTGCATTTAGCGTTCTCCCTGTGATCTTCCTTCTCGTATGCAACTTTGTTATCAAAGGCAACTTATTTTGGACTCTCCTGCCTTCTTGGTGTTAAATTCGGTACTTGTGTACTGAACGGACAGCAGTACCTAGTGTGTGTGTGTGTCCTGCAATAGGCTGGCGCCCTTCCCGGGATTTGTTCCTGCCTTGCACCCTGTGTTGGCTGGGATTGGCTCCCACAGACCCCCATGACCCTATGTTAGGATATGGCGGGTTGGTAAATGACTAACTGACTTCTTTACCTCTCTCCTTAGGAGGGGTTTCTGGCCATCAGACTATATCAATGTAACCAAAGCCCACTCATTCTAGTGTTGGCCTCCATGGGGGAATCGCCCCAGTTGCTTAAGTTTTGGAGTTTAAATTATTAGACTGACCTACCCCAACCACAAATACCAACGACTGACCTACCCAACCACAAATACTAACCTTAAATTTAGTGGGAGTGGAGCATAGTTGCCTATAGGTCCCTAAGGTTAGTGTAGCCTTGGGGCGCCTGATATTAAAAACGAAAATCCCATTTGCGTCACGATAATAGAAAAGGGTACTAGCCGTCTGTTTAGTACACAAGTACCTTAAATTCTTTACTCGTTATTACACTCTATAAATCATAAACCAATGTGATAAATACAAAGAAAGCAGGCTGTCCCAACACGTCAAAAATAAACAAAGCCACCAAAGCTTTACTTAGTAGGCACCACTGGGGTGCCTGAGGCGTACTGAGCTGCCCACCTTTTCAGGCGAAGGCGCCACACAATCTCCTGTTAGTGAATGTGTATGGCGAGAGGACAGCAGACAAGTTTCACTTTCCTACCAAATTACAGACCACTTTCTTGCCTTGACAACTGAACACTTACAGACGTGAAGCAACCACTCCGTCTGCATGGTAGACGTCAAGGATGACCCCCTCAGTAGGTTACCAAGTCTACCTAAATGGCTTCACATGTGCCACCAGTTGTGGAATCTGGCCTGCGCAGCTTCTTTCAAAAAGAGCAGACACACATATGGGGTGTTCTACACTGGCACTTTGTGCAAATGAAATTTGTCTTTAAATAAAAAGATTCAGTTTTAAAGAGGAAAAAAAAAAAACACACCTCCACATAAAGACCATTAAAACATTACACTGTGTTGCCTAAGATACTGTAAATTCTGTACAACTCCACCCAATTACTGTACCACTTGGCTTAACGTCAGTAATTCTCCAACATCCTTGGGTAGAGCCACTGGCGTCTAAGCTCAACTACCCCTCACAGCCCAGAGCACAGGCAGGTCCTGCGACACAAGTTATATTTAAAATGTGCCACATCATCAGATATAAAGAGTTAAAGGTTAAATGTGACATGAAGCCACTGGTGGGGCTCACCTTTTCATGCTGATCTAAATACCGTATTCGGTTTCTCATACAGGGATTTTGTTTGCCCCCTTGTGCCAACTCTAAGAAGTTCTACTTTGACCGTTCAGTCTTCATTTTTTAGTATCCCAAGATTTACGTTTGTCTACTGTGCCTACCTGCAATGGCAAAACAGTATGTAACCAGGATGTTAATAAAGTTAATGTCAAAATTAAAGTGAGTGTGGTTGTGACTTGTAACCCAAAACAGAGCAGGGTGGCATAAAGCCTAGCTTAACACCCGTTAGTGCTCCCTCATTGGTCCATCTTCAGGTCGATACAGGGACGGGATTGGAGGAACACACAAGTAAAAGAGAGGAGAAGGAACACACGTGGACAGAGTTGAACACCATTAAAAAGATAACTTTACCGGAACACCGAAGTGAGACACAGCAACAAGCAGACAAAAACGCTAAACTAGTAGAAGTGGCAACAAAACGCTGACAAAGACGATAAAATCTATACTATATGAAAACGAAGAAAAGACAAAAAAAAAAAAAGTACAGCAAAACGCTGGTGTGCAGAGAAAGGGATAGAAAACTGACATTGTTAAACACGTTAGTGGGATGAAAGTGAACGCCATTCCCAAACAGGTACTATCGGATAGAAGGTGTCCAGCAGGGGTGAACGGAGCAAACAGGAAATAAACGAGAAGAAAGTCTGTAGGACACGAGTTCAAGTCGCTGGCGAGTTGTTTTTTTCTTTCCTGATACCAGATGGGGGTGAGAGAAGCGCCAAAGGAGAGACACAAGGAGGAAGAGTTCATCCACCCAAGGCCTGTCTGTATTTGTTTGACGTGGGGGAGGCAAGCCCCCCCTGGCGCCCAACCCAGAGTTGTGACCAGAATATTAGTAAATCTGTAACTGTACAAGAGAAAAATATTTATTAGAGTCAAAAAACACAAAATTCAATATGTAAAAGAAAAATCAATCATTTAACGGAGTAAAAAAATCATGAAATGAGAATAAAATATTGACTCTCTTACCGTTTAACTGAGGTCCACTCTGCTCGATGAGTAGTTATAAGAGACTGACTGAATGATCCATTCGTTTTAACTGACAATTCTTATAGATAAAAAAAAATGACATTTAAACAGGAAAAAATCACATGAAAACTTAAGTGGTATGCAATGGGTCATCGTAACTCGACCTTCAACTAACAAAATCACCTAAATTTAAATATTGGTGTTATGAATAGGTCATTTTTGGGTTTTTTTTTTTGTTTTTTTTAATAGTTGGTTCCCGTGAAAGAAAGTTTACTCGATCAAAAATAAAAACCACAAATTTTCTTGATATTCTAGTTTATAAATTAAAAAACGGAGTAAGAATCCAAAAATCTAACATCATCACATTAAAGTTTGATAAATTCCAAAAAGAATGATACCAGACATATATATGTAGGTTTTAAAATAAGCCTGACTTAAAGTGTGACAAAAAACGTGACATAAAATCGTTGCACTTTTAGGCAGAGGATTTTATCTCTCTATTATAATAAAAAACTCCTGGGACGAGACGCGACTTTTTATCCTGCAACGAGACGCGACTTTTTCAGAGAGATACTTTTACGTCCCGTGAGATGAGACTTTGTGCCAAGAGATTTAACTACGCCGAGGGCCGGAAATAAAAGACAAAGAGTAGATGACAAAGTAGAACGTCATAAAGAGTTCAAAAACGTTTGAGCGGTACACATGCAGAGCAGGTTAGAGATAATGGAAGTATGAAAATTCCAAAGTCTCAAAAAAAGGAGAGTAAAGATCACATTAGCGCTAACAAACGGAAATTATTACTCAGTGAAATAACGGAACAGCGAAGAGAGATTGAATATATTGTTCAGATTTAAACATTAAGTCGGAGACTTGTAGATCATCTAATCCGTGTTGCTATCAGGGAAAAGTTGTGTTTCTTCCCAATGAAGAGGAGTATTCACGAGAATTAAAAGATTTGTTGTTTGATGAAAGTGAAATCCACAAACGCGAGTGGCAGAGACGCAAATCGGCTGGCAGATATTGCAAACCGGGGGGGTTGGCGAGCAGGGGGCAACGCCCCCTAGTGTGTGTGTGTGTGTGTATATATATATTTGCAACTGGAGATCAACAAAGGGAGAAAATGAATCGCGTATCATAAAATAGTTTTTATTCCTGAGCTTTCAGCCTCTACCAGGGGCCTTCAACAGAGGATAATGCTTAGATTTACAAGAATCAAAGGCAATATATAGCAAAAATTACATAGTGGGGTTTATTGGTTGTAAAGATTTTATTATGAACATATTCTTCTTAAGTTTGCATATGCTGGATTTATAAAATAATAAAAAAAAAAAAAGAAAGAAATCGCAACACGAATACATGAACATTACAACGCCGTCAGAAGAAAGTTCTCATGATCACTGATCTACACGCATACTAAATCAATAGGACATACATTTAACTGGGACGATGTACAAGAAAGATTTAACGCCAGTACTAAAAGTGCCAGAGAGCTGGCCGAATCTTGGCTATCAAATGAGAACGCCATCAACAGACATTTGGACATAAATCCAGCATATAGTGAAGGGGTCAGTGCGGTTTTAATTTGTAACCACTATGCACCCGAGCTACGTTTGGTACCCCCAACAGAGTGGGTCTGTATAGGTACTAACGGTGAGCTCACCAGTAGTGTTGAAAGGATGGCGTATAGTTTTTTTGAAATAGCTCATCATTTTTGTGTTTTATTCCGTGCTGTACACACTGTTTTGTTGTCTGTTTCTTGGTTTCAAGTAAAGAGATAGTTTTCTGTTCTTTAAACAGAGTGAAAAGGTTGGATTTGTTACGAGCCAACTGAGCTAAATGTAACTGAAAGTAAATGTAACTATTGGGTGGCGACACCAAACTAAAGAACTCGGGGTCTTGCACACTGCTTGAGAAGGAAAGGCTGTGCAAGGGGGTTACAAGTACATGGGTTTTACATTTAAAAGGGAACGTGGGATAGGCTGCTCTTGCGGTTACTGGGGCATTAAAGAAAACCAATGTTTGTTTTCAAATGATTTCTTCAAAGATATAAAAGGTCATAGTGATCCACAATATGTTCTTTAGTACAATGCGTAAAACTTTAAAAAAAAAAAACAGCAGTCTGCATTTCCACTTAACTGTAAATCAAAGTCTAAGGGTCATTAGTTATAGTATTTTCACAGTTACATAATAATTGTGGTCTATAGAACATAAAATAAAGTTAATGGAATGTTCTGTATAATCCCAACAAGCTAACTTTGTTGTCATTCTAGCTAGAGACGAGCTCAGTCTACGATCTGCAGTTGGTAAGGCACAAACCGTACAGAACACACTGAAGTGAAGCCCCTGTAAGTTCACCACAGAAAAGTCACACAACTGTTAAGTAGAGAACGCAACTGAAGTTTAACACGAGAAAGCCAAGATTGTAATGAAACTGAGAAAAAACCTTTTCTCTGCCTTTCATTCTGCGTGTGAAAGGTTTTCCTGAAATTCTGCGATTTGTTCTTTTGTGAAATTTCACTGTAACTTTTTCTTTTGTTACGTGTGTGACTCATGCTGGATCCTACCTGGACAACTCAGAAACTGCTCGAGTCTGAGAACACTGGAACAGTCACCGTTTCAGGTTACCATCTTGATGTCCAGAATGCCTGCAGGCCTACTGTGTGAACAAGTGTTACAGTTATGGATCGCAATCTGAAAACGGGCAAATGGATTTCCTGGAATGAGTAACCAGTGAAATAGAAAAGAACACGGCAGGAGAGGACAACAAAAGATCACAGTCCAGATCTGTTTATTGTTACATTCGTTCCAAGTCAGGTTAAACACACCGCCAAACAGCATATTTCATTTCAGTGAGTTTTTCACATTACATATTCCTTTATTACTAAATGATGAATCCATCCCAAAATAGAAAAAGGCACCACAGGCAAAAAGAGGAAGAATTTCACTGACAGCAAAAAAGAAAAAAAAAAGACTAAATACAATAGGTTTGTAAGAAAGAGAACGTTACAGAAGTGTACAGTTTCTGCATATGTGAATACAAAAACTACTCTGGGGTGAAATCTGGTAATAAGCCCAGTACGTTCACGCCAGTAATGTCTATAAACTTCAAACTAGGTGCTTTGGACAGATGACTGACATGCGGGGCGCACACCAGCCCAGGACTGAGAATACGCTCTCCATCCCATAAAAGTAACTTTACTTATCTAAAGAACATTAGAGCTGTAGAAATTTTGCAAAGTGCCCATTCAGCTTTTAAGAGCTCATGAAGCGGTGTGAAGGACGCCATTCCCCTTGCGTTGAGGAGATCCTTGTGAACTTGCTGGACTTACGAGCTCTTAAGGGGCACTTTGACGGTCACCTGTAACAGAAATTGTACATCAGAAGTGGTCCCAACGAACAAGACATGCTGTTTATCCATTTCCTGAACCCCCCCATTACACAGGAGCTGAAGCTCATCCATTGATTATTAACAGGGCTGAACCCATTCACCAATCCCAAGGGTTTTCAGGGTGGACTCTGGCAAGTCAAGTGGCTTTACTGTCATACAATCCCATATACCATATTGCAGCATACAGTGGTGTGAAAATGTCCCCCAGGACCGGTGATGCAACATGTACATAAACACAATCATTACTAGAGCCCCCTCTATTCACCATATCACTCCCGTCTTGCAGCAGCTTCACTGGCTTCCAGTTAAAGTTCCGCATTCAATTCAAAATTCTTCTGTTAACTTTTAAGGCTCTCCACACCCTCGCCCCTCCATATCTGTCCAACCTCCTCCATGTTGCCATTCTCTCACGTACCCTTAGATCCTCTTCCTCCATCCACTTGACTGTCCCCTTCGGCCATCTTACCACCATTCTTCAGTTCTCTGTTCCCCAGCTCTGGAACTCCCTACCATCTGAGCTTATAAATATTGAATCATTCCCACTTTTTAAATCTACACTTAAAACTCATTTGCTTATGACTGCTGTGATAGACAATCAGGAATCCTGCCCCGCCGGGATGCCCGGGGGAAGGACGGACCGGAAGAGCGTCACTTCTCTTCCCTGGGCGCCTAGACAGTCCTAGGGCCCTGGAGAACATCACTTCCGCCACACTAGGAAGTGCTGCTGGACCAGGGATGGTGTACGCTCTGAGTGCTTCCGGGTGCAAGGGCAGCACTTCCGCCACACTGGGGAGTGCTGCCGGAAGTTCATCATCGTGCACCTGGAGCACATCCAGGGCAGGATAAGAGGGGACACCTCACTCCATTCGAGGAGCTGGAGTCGGGTGGAAGAGGACGGAGCTTGCGAGACAGGAGTGGAGGCGGCCGAGCAAACTATAAATATTGTATATTTGCATGCACTATACATTGTTAGACATTCTGTTTAGAGACCCTGCTGTTCGCAAACCAGACGGGGCTGCACCTGTTCAGAAATTGGGGCGGGGCGGTGAAAGGTAAGCTTGCCTTACTCAGCTGCTGTTACCAGTTAAAGGATGCACTCTGGACCCCCTGGAGGTTGTAATGGACAAGTGGATTAAAGCAAAACTGAACACCATTATGAACAAAGCGGCACATCATCTGTCTGACGCAACACCACTGAAGACTTTCAGCCCATGAATCATTCAGCAGAAGTGCGTCAAACACTGGGGGGAGAACCTTTATGCCAACAGCAATATGTCTGCATTAATGGTACTGTGACAGCCAAGTAAAACGTTTTCTTTCTTTTTAATTTTCTTGCTCTAAAGTCATTCTGGTGTGTGTGTATATTTATCTATTTATTTACGTAAAGAGCTTCTGTAAAAAGCCAAATTTTCCCCCTGGGGACAAATAAAGTTCTACCTATCTGTCTGTCTAAAGAACATGGAGATGTCGCTGTGCCATCCTGGCTAAGGAGGTGGTGTTAAATGAACAAATAAAGTCCGCTGCCTGGTGGACAACAACTCATCGGGGTGCTCTTGACCAATCTGATCACAGAGCCTTTCCATGTGCAGTGGGGTTTGGACAGCGTGTGCCTTTTCTGCAGTCAACAATCTAACACACTTATTCAACCCTCGATCACAATGGCCTAATTTAGCTATCAATTAACCGCTGTAAATGCTGCAAGGGAGACACTCAAAAAGTAAATAAAAACACAATGCAAAGTCCGTAACAAATAAAAGCAAGTTGAGTATTTGCTAGAGAGAAATGCCAGTGATGCCATCTACTATGTGCAACACTCGACCTTTGATTACCCTTTAAGAGGTGTACTTCACCTTTCATGAGCACACTAATTTGGATTAAACATTAATCTCACTGGGTAATATTTATCTGTTTCAGTCTGGAGAAGCAGGAGGTGGCAGAGTTAAAGATGTTAAGATTTGTATTGGGTGTGAAGAGGATGGACAGGATTAGAAACAAGGACATTAGAGGGTCAGCTCAGGTGGGACTGTTGGGAGCCAAAGTCAGAGAGGCGAGATTGTGTTGGTTTGGACATGTGCAGAGGAGAGATGAGGGGTATAATGAGCCAAGGGTACTAAGGATAGAGCTGATAGGCAAGAGGAGAAGAGGAAGGCCTAAGAGAAGGTTTATGAATGTGCTGAGAGAAGACATGAATGTGGTGGGTGTAACAGAGCAAGATGATGAGGACAGGAAGATATGGAACAAGATGATCTGCTTAAGCAACACCTAATGGGAGAAGCCGAAAGAAGAAGTAGTTTGGGGAAACCTGCGGAGCGCCACTCGCCAGTCACAAAATGGTGACCTTTGGGTTATATAGAATAACGTGCATGATGGATAGCAACAACAGAGCTCCCGGTAAACAGCTTCTAACCTGCATGTGGCACTACGGCTATCTTAAATGTATATACGAGAGTGGAAAATGGTCCAGTTTGAGAGTTTCTATGAAAAAAATAAACGCACGCTAAATATGCTAACTCTGTAAAGTTAAGTAGGCCCAACAACTGTTCTACCAACAATGCGACATGCAGCTAGAGTAGGTAAACCTAACAGACGGTATTCTGTTTTGTTTAGTAAGTAAACTAACTAAAGAGGAACTAGAGAGAGACACAGTTGAAATACGTACAGTTTTCACTTCAGTGTAGTTTTCCAGGCCGTATTCTCCCATCTCCCGGCCGACTCCAGAGGCCTTGTAACCACCAAATGGGGCCTGAGCACCAAACACATTATAGCAGTTTATCCTACAGGGTGAAAAAAAAAAAAAAAGATAATAGTGAAATAGGAATATAAAAACAAACAATAACTAACTAGAAGGCAGTAGGCTGCTTTATCTTCTGAAAACAGAGTGAAGCACACAATGAGAAATCACAATGTACACATCTCTGCTCTTCTACAGAAGTCATTTAACCCTTAAACTGCCACATACTTGGGGTTTAATGCACCCCTGGACGCCAAATACTTTTTTGCTGCACTTAAGTAAATGTTACAATTCACAAAGAAAAAAGTGAAATTTTAATGGAACACTTTTTTTTATGCAAAGAGCATCACAATTACTGCAACACACTGATCATTTTACACACTGACAATGAACTATAAAAACTACTAAAAAAACTACTGCAACAATCAATTATTATATGTACAAGGTACAACTGACGCCATTGATGAAATTCAGTAAATACCGAGCCAACTGTGCTTGAACTGGCTGCACGCAGAGGTAAGCGCGGATGTTTGTAGGCTCACCTAGTGCAGCGGCTGAATCCCAGGGACAGTGATGTTGCAGTTCTGCCGGGGCTGGCAGTGGTCATGAGTTGGCTGCTCAACGAATATACGGCATTGACTGATCAGCTCCAGCATGCTGGCAAATTGCTCAGGGAAGCGACTTAACTTACTAACTGAAATGAAGAGAGAGACAATTCACGTCTAACCCACTTCCTAACGGAGTACACGCACTCTTCAGGTCTTTCGTTGAATCCACGATTGACAGGAGCCTGCTCAGCGCCCGGTGCTCTGCCATGGATGTCAAACTGTCCAGATCCGTGCCTACAATAGTCTGCGCCTTCCTCACCAGTTTGTCCAGGCATGAGGCGTCGTCCTTTATGCTGCCATCCCAGCACATCACTGCGTAGAAGAGGGGCGCTCGCCACAACCGTCTGATAGAACATCTGCAGCATCTTATGGCAGATGTTGAAGGACGCCAGCCTTCTAAGTGTTCTGGCGGTCCCAAACATGAGCGGCAGCAAATTCCTAGACTCTCTGCCACAATCTCACTGTGACTGCATTAAAATGACTGGACTCCTCAATAAACATCCTGTGTATCCTTTGCTTCTTTTACAAAGTGCTTTAACACTAAATTTTATGTTATCTGAGGGGGAAAAACCTGCAGGTTGGTGGCAGAATTGGCACTCCAGCCACCAGAAAAAACCCTCCCACTGTTCCATTCTATTTGACCTAGCGTGGCGTGGAGGTGTCACTCGTTGCATGGCTGCACTTGGGTCCTGAGTTGGTTTGTCATGTGGTGGGTGCTGCAATGTGGCATATCAGTGCCCGCAAAAAAACCTCTCTCTCTCTCTCTCTCTCGTTAAGGCAATTTGTACTAAGGCCGAGGGTTACAGGAAAACGGTAGGGTAACGTTCTAAAAACTGCCAAAAATCAGCCACAGTAACTGTTCATTATTATCATTATTACCTCACAGGATCTAATATGTTTTCAGATTCTCAGAGGGCCCCTTAAAGTTTGCTTTGACCAGCACCGCTCCACGAAGTTAATACATGTAGGCCGCAGCTGCTCCCCTTATACCAGTGTTTCTCAACCTTTATGGTCTCGACTCCCATTACCAAGTTTTGCCTCTTAATGTCATTGATGACATACTTAACAGCAATTGCAAACCACTGTCATGGTGAAACTAGTTCAATCGGTGGTTCTCCTTGTTGAGACAAGCGCACTTAGAAACGGAGAAACATACCACATAGGACTACCGATCGCTTACATGACACACCAAGACCTACACCCATACTGATGAAGGCAACCCGTGGTCCTCTGGCAACACGTCCCTGTGGTTGAGAAACACTGGCTCGTAAAACCCAGTTGCAGCCAACTGGTAAAATCAATGAAAACAACCCACAATTCACTGGGGGCTCAATCCAAGGGTTGAGAAACACCGCTTAACATGGACCTGGTGTGTAGACTCAAGAGACTCGAAGGTTGGTTTGTGCTAGTTATAGTAGATGTACCAGTGACCCACACCAGACCCAATGACCTGTATGCTTTGTAACAGACGTATGGCCAAATGGAGACCTAATTCGATGTGTGACTGTATTCGCATAGATTGGTAACGCAACAAGAGCCTTGCTTTGATAAATGGAGCCACCTATACATTTTATTATTTATATGCTGCAAAAGAAACACGTTTGCCCACTGTTAGTATCAAGTAAATATTTTGAAAAGGTCAACTTTGTGTTAACCATTTCACTCTTTTTCCTCGATAGTCAATAACAGATAGCAGTTGTTGCAATCTGAAGTTTTTAGGAATATGGGGACAAATTCACCACCCACCCATAAGGTGAACAATAATTCAAAGGCACCATCTAATAAATAAATAAATGCATGGCCAAAAATAACGTGAGTGGTGTCATATCCATGTTTACAATTTAGGTTGAAAATAAAAAGTATCACAGTGAAACCCACCAAAAAGTGCCAGCACGAATTCTGCTGGAAACATAGTGGGCTTTGTCGATGTCTTTAGTGAATACAGCGGCAGCCAATCCATATTTTGTATTGTTGGCCCGTTCAATTGCTTCATCCAATGATTTAAATTTCAAAACTTGCATAACAGGACCAAAAATCTACAGAAAAAGAAACAGAGCTTGTCATGTCATATCATCATCTAACCAATGTGGAGAAACAATTAAAAAATAAAAAGCTAGTTTTTATCAGGGGTGTCCAACTCCAGTCCTGGAGAGCTGCAGGTTTTCATTCTAACCACGTTCTTAGTGACCCGTTTTTGCTGCTAATTAACTTCTTTTGCCTTCGTTTTAATTACCTCGACTCAGACCCCTTAATTCTTTCTTTTTCCTTAATTAGCAGCCAAACAATAATGAGACACAGAACGAGCCACCACTTGACCATCTAACCACATTATCTGAACGTAAAGAAAGGTGAGGGTCTCAGTATAGTTGATCTCTCAGGTCAACAAAACATTTTGACGGCGTTCTTAGAAAAACCAGAAAATCAACCGTTTCGGAAATGTCTCTGCTGTAGCAGAATGAGAGCAGCAGCAAGCCGTGAAATTAAGTGAACAGGTTTAATTAACAGCAAGAATCAGCTTCTCATTAAGGAACTGGTTGGAGTGAAATTGATTGGAGTTGGAAGCCCCGGTTTAGCTGGTTATCTGTTGGCTCGTTTCACATCTCATTTCTGTTTGGCTGCCATTTAATGAAGAAAATCAATTGAGAGGACTGAATTCTTAAAAACAGGGCTATTAAAATGAAGGGAAAAACTGGTCAATTGTTAGAATGAAAACCTGCAGCCACTGCGGCCCGAAATTTGACACCCATGGTTTATATCATTAACAATGCTGAATATACATCAAGGGATGTTATGCGTAGAACATATAAAACATTACCGAGACAGCATCCAGAGCATTGTGTGCAGTTCTGCTCACCATGCTACAAAAAAGACATAGCAGCACTTGAAGCTGTGCAGAGGAGAGCAACCAAGTGCATCATGGGACTTAAGGACATGTCCCACTGTGACAGACTCAGAGAATTAAACCTGTTTAGTCTGAGCAGACAAGATTATGTGGAGACTAAATGCACGTCTTCAAAAATCCCTAAAGCCATTGATAAAGTACATCCTGCGGAATTGTTTCATCTTAAGGGTGAATTGCGTACTTGAGGACACCAGTGGAA
Source organism: Erpetoichthys calabaricus (assembly GCF_900747795.2). NCBI lineage: Eukaryota > Metazoa > Chordata > Cladistia > Polypteriformes > Polypteridae > Erpetoichthys > Erpetoichthys calabaricus. Next base: position 5,576,614 of record NC_041411.2, read on the forward strand.
ATTCAGGAGAAGTGCACTTAGAACTGAAGTCAAAAAGTACTTCTTTACTCCAAGAGCTGTGGGACCCCAGTAACAAACTAATGAGACATGGGGTTGAAACAGATTTCCCCAATTTCAAGCTTGATCGCAGAATACCTCTACTTACCTACACGACCTGAACAACCGGTCTTCATTTTAGCCATTTATCTGCCCCAAGTCCTCACACTGTTAATAAAGCTGAACTCCTACAATAATGTGACTTACCAAACAGGGCAAAATGAAGGACTTCTGAAGTGACAAGTCCTGTTCTAAAGAGCCGAACTATCATCGGTTACAGAGGGGCCTACTGGTGTGAATTTTCCTCCACAGACAGACATATTTCATTTTATTCTGCATAACTGAAGGGGCTGTTTGACTTTACACCATCACCCACTAGCACTCCAGCTATAGGAAGGTTGATACCTCTTCTCGGGCAATTGTCATGTTGTCCTGCACTTCTGCGAACACAGTGGGTTGGATGAAGTACCCTCTGTCAGCTGCCACCCCACCTCCACACATTAGTTTGGCTCCTTCTTTTTTTCCTGAACTGATGTAACCCAGGATCTTTTTAAACTGCTCCTCATCCACCTATGAAAACAGAACAGAACACATTTGACCTCAAATCATGGCTTCTACAAGGGCTTCTTAAGACTAATGCCTCGTCCTTCAAAAAGAAGCACACTTTAAATATATTTTTACATCAAAATATCCACAGCATCATCAAAACGGTGGAGCCAAGCATTGTCTATAAAATGTGCCAAGTGCGTTAGTGATTTCCTGCAAGCGGTGCGATTAACCTGGGAAAGCACATCAGGATTAGAGATGGTCCAATAATTAATGGCATTGTTAGTCACTAGTTACTCAGACCCTGGGCATTTGCCTTCAATATGGTAACACGGGCACCGTTTTCATTTTGTAATTGCATTTTCATTTTCAAAATTCATTCAGGGTGGAGGGTAACCATTTATGACAGGATAGTAGGTCAGGTCCTCCCACCAGTCCCCACAAATTGTTCAAGCACAGAGATTATTTCTCAGTTACTGCTAGTGACATAAACCTACTAAAGATACACTACTCGACACATGCTGACTTAAAGAACAACACACATTGCGAAATATACCAGCAATCAAGAACATTAAGAGACATCCTAGGAACAAGTGGCACATTTCTGTAGCTCATTTCATTCCATGTTTCCCACACCGGGTCTGCTGAGAGAGGCATACGCTCAATCATCAGTCATGCAGCACTAACACAAGCAATACATTAATACAAATCACTGGCATAATACTGTAGTTTAGAGTGTTGGGATTTACTTTTGAATGACTTGTTTAAATCAAATTAGGGCTGATTTGTACCTCTGCGTTGAGCTTACAGCATAGCCTGATGTGTACCTCCTCTGTGCAGACCCCCTACAACTCTGATTGGCCAGTTTGGTGACAATGTATTTCCTGACAAGCGTTTCCGTTCATCTTAGGTAAACGCAATCATCGACCACCGTCACCAATGATGCAGTCTTTGTAGTTCAAGGCAGATATTTGCTGTTTGCAGTTTATTAATTGAAGTTCCAGTAAGGCTCACTTGGTTATGGTCGCTATTATTTCTTGCCTATACAATGTAAAAAGGAAATGGATCGTTCACTTTCCTTGTGAGCTACAAACACTGCCAAGCAGTATTCAGATTTGTGCCTGCAGTATGGCGTGAAGCAGAAGAATAAACTGCTCTTGATGGCATAGCTTATGATGTAGGCTTGATGCTTAAGTATAAATCAGCCTTTAGAACAGGGGTGGGCAAAGTCAGTCCTGGAGGGCCGCCGTGGCTGCAGGTTTTTGCTCCAACCCAGTTGCTTAATTAGAAAACAATCCTTGTCAATAATTCAAATTCATGGCTTGTTTGTGCTTTACCTCTGCCATGTCAGGCCATTCTCATATCCTAGATTTTTTTTTCCTTTCTAAGGATACCATCCAAATGATTTGAAGTCTACCATGTATGAGTAATACTCAATCTTTCACTTTTTTCTCTTCACTTTCCTCCCAAGTATTTAATTAAACCAAATAGTGCACGATAAATACACACAGGTGTAAATGGTAACAAGCTAAATGGAGAACTGCTGGTTTCTTCTGTCATTTTGCATCTTATTACTAATAAGGAGCAATTAAAAACCAAGAAAACAGCTGTTTAAGACTAAAATAAACAATAAGGGTTCAAAATCTTAATGAGCGAGACAACTAAAATGAAGCAGAAGTGTTAATTGAGCAATAAGGACTTCTTATTAAGCATCTGGGTTGGAACAAACAACCTGCAGCCACTGCGGCCCTCCAGGAACGACTTTGCCCACCCCGCTTTAGAAGTACACATAAAGTTAAGACACTGGTCAACAGAGGCGCCACAGAGCCCCAAACACGCATGCAAAAGTTCAAAACAAAGGGGTTTTATTTTTAAACAAATACCTCCACACAGCAATTATGTACACACTTCTTCACTCCTCTCAGGCAAGTGCTACCTGCCTCCTCTCCCAGCTCCTACTCGTCTGGACAAGGAAGTGCAGTTTCTTTTATTAAACACCTAGGAGTACTTCCGGTGCTAGGGTTTAACCTGCTGAATGTACTTTCAGGCCATATGGAAGTCCTAAACAGTGGGGAGTGCCACTCCCTGCACGGCCCCCTAGCGACACCCATGGCTAACATCAGGGCTGCACTGCAATACCCAGCATTCCCTGCAGGTGTCTGAATGTGTACCACAGCCCAGGGATGCTGCCATCTAGCATGTTGAGGGAGCATACAGCCTTGAGATGAAGTCTCTCCCAGTTTCTCCACTGAATTGACCTCCTGGCCAGTTAAGGACTTTGGGACAATCCAGGCAAGGGCACCAGCCCATAAGTGTCATTAATCACAACAGTTAACTTTCATGCTACGATAACAAAAATGACAAAACAGCTCAAAGTGCTTTATTATTGTAATAGCTAACAAGAGGTATAAAAAGTTAAAAAGTGTAAAAAAAAACATTAAAAACTGTTCTATAAAAGGTTTTACACAAAAGACATGCCAACATAACTGATAATGCAAGCAAGTTAGATTTAATTACAAATGTATTTGTCCTAAAGCGGAAATTTGCATTTTTATAGAAGCCCATTAACCAAATTAATAAAAATATGAATATTATAACAAACAAACAAATACACAGCAGAACAGCTAAAAAGACAGAAAACTCCTGACTTAAGATAAATAAAGCAGTCACAGCGAGGCACTGCCAGGGGGCACCTGGATGGTTCCAGAGCCATGGACTGCAGCAATTCCGCCACACCAGGAAGGCCATTAGGGAGAACATCTGGGTGAACTATAAAAGGGGCCACCTCACTCCATTCGAGAAGCCAGAGTCGGGTGGAAGGTGGATGAAGCTTACGAAAGAGGAGTGGAGGCGGCACAGAAGAAACAACGAAAGTAAAAGGACTGAGAGTCTATTGTGGTGGTTGGTGCACTGTGTGTTGAGCAAAAGAAAATAAGTGTAGTGTGCATTTGCACTTCGCTGTCTCAGTCTGGGCACTGTCATTAAATATATAAAAATTATATTGTCATTTCACAATATATATACAGAATTTCTGCAAGTTACATGACCTTGTGTTATATTTATAGTTCGAGGTAAATAGGGGGAAAAGATACCAAAACATGATTGTCTCTTCTGCACTATTATGAACATTATAAATAATTATGGAAATAGGAATATATTTAAAACAGGCGAATACATAAAAAAAAAATGAACACGCACTATGTTTTAATTAACTCCCCACAGTGTGGTCACCCACCCTTCTCCTGACCAGCTACTGTCTCTGTCAGTCCATTCCACCTACCCCTCTTTACCATATTATACAGTATATTATAGGGAGTGGGCGGCACGGTGGTGCAGTGGGTAGCGCTGCTGCCTCGCAGTTGGGAGATCTGGGGACCTGGGTTCGCTTCCCGGGTCCTCCCTGCGTGGAGTTTGCATGTTCTCCCCGTGTCTGCGTGGGTTTCCTCCGGGCGCTCCGGTTTCCTCCCACAGTCCAAAGACATGCAGGTTAGGTGGATTGGCGATTCTAAATTGGCCCTAGTGTGTGCTTTGTGTGTGTGGGTGCGTTTGTGTGTGTCCTGCGGTGGGTTGGCACCCTACCCAGGATTGGTTCCCTGCCTTGTGCCCTGTGTTGGCTGGGATTGGCTCCAGCAGACCCCCGTGACCCTGTGTTCGGCTTCAGCGGGTTGGAAAATGGATGGATATTATAGGGAGGAATGAATACAATTTTCAAATATTTGATCTGGCTGGATAATTACATTAGAAAACAACTTCTTCTAGAACATTAAAGATGTAGCACACCCCCTGACTTCTAGCAAGTGCAGAGGTTGCCACCAGATTTACTGTACATAGCAAAGCCGCTGCTATCCTTGTAAAATGAGGGATGGATAGAATTGGGCCAACAACTAAAGCCCAACTGTATTTCCACACTGCCACCCAAATATTAGCACCACCCCAGGAAAATGCCCATAAAGATTTATCACATCCAACAAACAAATGTATAAATATCCTTATTTACTAGAATAACTACTTTCAAACACGGTAAAAAAAAATAATGACAAAAGTACTAAACAATACCACGTGAAGATATTTACAGTCCTAGAAAAAGTCCTTACTGTCGGTGATGGAAGAGGTTCTGGAAATGTTAACTATGGTTAAAGGATGGAAGGAAGTGCGGAATGGTCCCTTTTAATAAACTGCTTCCCAGAACTTGGATAGTTAAATACTGTCCTACCACCAGAGTCCAGAAGAATAGTCTTCAGAGGCACACCTCTGCTCAAAGAACATCGGTGGACTGGATTGGGAGGAAAAAACACACACAACCGTCCTTAAATCTGGTGGCCGAGCACCATCCTTCTCCACTATGAATGTCCAGTTAATGAAAGGTTTAGGAGCCGAGGATGATGAAGTTGACAAGAAAATGGCACAATCAAAAAATGCCGCCACATCCTTCTCTTCCGGTTTTAATCAGTACAGTGCATACAAACCACAAACTACAAACCCCCACAAGCCTCTCCGCTTCAGTGCAAATCTGTTTAAAAGGCACCGACCCCAATTTACAAACAGGAATCGGCACAACCAGTGTTATTCACATGACATACGTACACAGAAATAAAACCACCCCCAAGACTTCCTAAAAATAAAAATATGAAAAACAAATTGTTTTTATGAGTGGTACCTGTGGCCCTTGCTCAGTCTGCATATTAAATGGGTCTCCAACCTTCCTTTTCTTTGCCCTCTCCGCGCTGCACTCTATGAAGTCTTTGTACACGTCTTCTTGAACAAAAGTACGAGAGCCTGCACAGCAGCACTGCCCCTGATTGAAAAACAGTGCAAAATGCGCCTGCTCAACTGCATCCTCTACTGCAAGAAACACAAACGGTTAGAATATTAGGCACAGGCGCAATATTTTGAACATTTTTTTTACAAATATTTCTGTTATTATATAGCACAGCACTACTTCATAACAGGTAATCCACCTGAAGATAAGCATCTTCAGGCCTGGCCAGTACTTGCTTGGGAGGCCGTCTAGGAAAAGTTTAGATTGTTGCTGGAAGAGGTGCTGGAGAAGCCAACGGAGGGGGCACTTCTCCTGTGGTCCGTGGTCTGTGGGTGGATCCCAGTGCACTAAAGAATGGCAATGTCCTTTGGATGAGCTATACAACCAAGGTCCTGACTTTGTGGTCAGGAAAGATCCACAAGCATCAGCCCTGGATTAACCATGACGCCAAATAAGTAAGTGTTCTGGGCACCAAAGGAAAGGGGGTACCACAGAGTCCCCATCGTCTTTCACTACCACACTCGACTTTAACAGAGTTTTTTGTAATGTTGGACTTTACACTGCACTACCAAAATAAAAAGGTTACTTTTGCATACCCTGTGGCCAAAATTAAATAGTTTGGTTTAAAGGTGTTATCAGATATCACATTTGGTCCCGTCCCATGGCTTAAGAGTTTTGCTTTCGTTAAGTGTAAAATCAGCTGGCTTGATCTGGCAAGAAATGTAACAAAACCATCACCTTTAAGCTCTTTATTTTAATAGTAGACATTAAGCCCGTTACAATAACGGGCGCTAGAACAGTAGTGCATAAACATTAGTAGGAACAGTCTATTAAATGGCAAGGGACCTTGACCTCATTCTGTTTCTTGTAAGACAGTAATACTGGCTTTGATGTCCGTAATATGCCTTTAATTTTCTGTCACAACAGTGGGCAATCAGCAGAGTCTCCCCAGCAACTGATGTAATGTGTGGCGTGCAGCTGATAATTGTGCCTGTGGCTTTCCCCAGCAAGTATTTTAATCTGTGCTGGCGTGCAGCTGATTATTGTATATGTGGCGTCTCCCCAGCAATGGATTTTATGTGCGTGCCTGCGACTACCCAATCAGTACTCTCCCCAGCAATGATGACCTTTATTTGCTTATCATGCGCAGCCGCGGCTAAGCCATTCACTATGTGCCCAGCTTCCAGTGTGTGCGCGTCCACGCGGCACCGCCCCGCGCACTTCACCAGAAGACACGAAGACACACACACACACACACACAGGCACGCTGGACGCACACAGGGGTTTTATTAAAGGAGGAAGGATTTATTTTACTGATTTGTCATATAAGCAAGGTAAATTTAAAATCTCTTATTTCACTTTCAACTCTTAAGTCTTTATTTTTGTCAGTTAGAGCTTCCATTGTTGAAGGGGTTGGGCTGTGCTTAGGGCACCAGTTGGGCGTAATCCGACCCTGCTGGGCATCCTTTGTAAAGGGAGGGGTGTTTCCCAATGTTCTGGCTAAACTGCCCTCCATAGCCTAGTCATGCTAGCCCCCCTAATCATCCCCAGTCTCTAATTGGCACTCTCACCCATTAACCATATAATAGCTAATGTGTGGCGAGCTTACTGGCACACCATCATCAAGGTGGATGCCGCACATTGGTGGTGGCTAAAGTGGCTCCCCACTCTCTATGTAAAGCACTTTGAGTAGTGAGGAAAGTGTTCAATAAAACATAAGGAATTACTATTTTCATGATAAATCAGTTCTACCTGGAAATAACATATGAACAATATAATTAACAGGTCCATTTCAAAAATGACACCCCTAATTCTTCTCACAACTTGCTTGGCTATTCAAATAACAAGCACACACGAACACAGCGATGGTGGGGATTGGATGCCGAGTGGAAAAAAAAAAAAAAACTTCAAAACTTACAGTTTGCGTCAGACGCAATTATGAGGGGACTTTTGCCTCCCAATTCCAAAGTGACCTTTTTAAGGTTGCTGCTTCCTGAAGCCTTCTGGATCAAGTGGCCAACCTGTAAAGTGATAGAGAATACACGTCAACAAGGAGCGTCACTTGAAATCTAAAATGCCATATATAAAATGTAACCACGGCAACTTTTTTGTTGTTATTCTATTTATTCACCTTAAACAATTTCTTGTATTAGGAATTTGTTATTTTTTTGCATACCCCTTGGAGTTGGGGTGCAGGATCAGCCATTTTACAGTGTCCCCGGAGCAACTGCAGCTTAAGGGTAAAGTGCATGTTGGGGGGAAATGCTGTGCTGAAGTCACCAATAAATAAGCTTTCATTTAGGACAAAAAAATAATATATTTGCATTAATTTATTTCTTCCATGAAAAGTTAAGGACTTTTAATACAAATGCTCCTCATATCAAGTCAAGAGTATTTAATGTCATTTCATCCATATACAGTAGTACAGCATACAGTGAAACGAAGCAACGTTCCTCCAGGACCATGGTGCAACATAAAACACAGGACAACGAAGAATCCACGACACATAAAGACGCATAATATAAACCAAAGTGCATGTGAGTCAAATGTACAACATTGCAGAATAGAACACAGATATCAGACTGTTCCATGAGTGTTCAGGAGTCTGACTGCTTGGGGGAAGAAACACATTCTGGTGGTGAGGGCCCGAATGCTTCAGTACCTTTTTCCCAACTGCAGGAGTGTAAACAGTGAATGTGAAGGGTGTGTTGGGTCATTCACAAGGCTGGTGGCTTTGCGGATGCAGCGTGTGGTGTAAATGTCCATGACGGAGGGAAAAGACACACCGATGATCTTCTCAGCCGTCTTCACTATCTGTTGTAGGGCTTTGCGATCCCTGACCGTGCAATTTCCAAACCAGACAGTGATGCAGTTGCTCAGGATGCTCTCAATGGTTCCTCTGTAGAATGTTGTTAGAGTAGCTGGTGGAAGATGGGCTTTCCTCAGCCTAGGCTGGAAACAGATCCGCTGCTGGGCTTTCTTGGCTAAAGTGCTGGTGTTGTGGGACCAGGTGAGGTTCCCTGCCAGGTGGACACACAGGAATTTGGTGCTAGTGACGACGTCCACAGTTGAGCGGTCAATGTTCAGTGGCAGATGGTCACTCGTAGTCTTCCTAAAGTCAACAATCATCTCCTTTGTGTTGTCGTCATTCAGAGACAGCTTATTGGCTCTACACCAGTCTGTTAACCGCTGCACCTCCTCTCTGTATGCCGACTCATTGTTGTTGCTGCTGCTGATGAGACCCACCACAGTTGTGTCATCTGCAAATTTTGTGATGTGATTAAAGCTGTGCGTTGCTGCACAGTCATAAGTCAGCAGTAATGGACTGAGCACACAGCCTTGAGGGGCTCCAGTGCTCAGTGGTGGTGGTTCTGGAGATGTTGTTTCCAATCCTGACTGACTGAGGTCTCTCAGTCAGGACATCCAGAATCCAGTTACATAGGTAGGCGTTCAGCCCCAGCAGGCTCAGCTTTTCCATCAGCTGCTGAGGAATGATCGTGTTGAATGCTGAGCTGAAGTCAAAAAACAGCATTCGAACGTATGTGTTCTTATTGTCCAGATGAGCGAGAGCCAGATGGAGAGTGGTGGCTATTGCATCATCTGTTGAATGGTTCCGGCGGCAAACAAACTGCAGGGGGTCCAGTGAGGGAGGCAGCAGAGTTTTGATGTGCCTCATGACAAGCTTCTCAAAGCACTTCATAATGATGGATGCGAGTGCAACGGGATGGTAGTCATTGAGATTGGACACTTGTGACTTTTTTGGCACGGGAACTGTGGCGGTGTTTTTGAAGCAGGTTGGGACGATGGCGGTGCTCAGGGGGATGTTGAAGATGTCCATAAAAATGTCTTCCAGCTGGTCTGCACATTCCCTTAGTACTCTGCCAGGAATATTGTCTGGTCCTGCAGCCTTCCGTGGGTTGACTCTTCGTAGAGTATTTCTCACATCAGCTACAGTCAGATTTAATGCCTGGTCACTAGGAGAGGTGGTCTTCCTCATCAACACGTTGTTCTGTGCTTCAAACCGTGCATAGAAGTTATTCACGGTTTGAATAATCATATGTGCTGATCCTATCCATATTGGGTGTTTTATGAGAGAAAAGGCACTGAAAATTAAACACTGAAAAGTGGAAGGTTAATCAATTTAGGCAATTCTCACTTGATGTACTAATACTTTAAGGATTTGAGAAAGAAAAAAAAAAAAAAAAATTTTCTGCTTTGCTAATTTTTACATGTCAAACATTTTTACTAAGGAAACGTGCATTAGAACAGCATATATGAATCAAAAATAATCACGCACACCCTAACATATGCATATTCAACACACCTATAACTCACCAGCCTCTTTATTAGGCACACATGTTTAACACAAATGTAATCAGCCAATTAAAAGGCAGCAACTCACTGCATTTTGGCCTGTAAATGTCAAGATGACCTGCTGAAGTTCACACCGAGTGTCAGAATGGAGAAGAAAGGTGACTGAAGTGACTCTGAATGTGACATGGTTGTTAGTGACTGACGGACTGGTATGAGCATTTCACAAAACTGCTGATCTACTGGGATTTTTACAAACAACCAACTGTAAGGGCTGTGTACAGAGAATGGTGTGAAAAAACAGAAAATATCCAGTGAGCGGTAGTTTTCTGGGTGAAAATACCTTGTTGATATCAGAGGTCAAAAAGAATGGCCAGACTGGTCCAAGCTGATAGAAAGGCAACTATAACTCAAATAAGCACTCGTTATAACTGAAGTATACAGAAGAGCATCTCTGAACACACAACACATCAAATCTTGAAGGAGATGGGCTACAGCAGCAGACCACCACACCAGGTGTCACTCCTGTCAGCTAAGAACAGACGACTGATGCCTCAACAAAGTAGGACAATAGAAGACTGCAAAAACATTGCCTGGTCTGATGAGTCTCGAGTTCTACTGCGACATTCAGATGGTCGGCTCAACAACAGGAAAGCATGGATCCATCCTGTCTTGTATCAATGGTTCAGGCTGGTGGCGGAGGTGGTGTAAGGGTGTGGAGGGTACTTTCTTGGTACACTTTGGGCCCCTTAGTACCAACTAAGCACACTGGAGTATTGTTGCTGACCATGTCTCTCTCTTTATGACTGCCAACTACTAATGGCTCCTTCCAGCACTAACATTCCAGGTCACAAAGCTCAGATCATATCAAACTGGTTTCTTGAACATGACAAGGAGTTCACTCGACTCAGACGGTGCTCTACTGGATTGAGATCTGCCGACAGTGGAGGCCTTTAGGATGTGGGGGAACGGGAGATTCACATCAAGGATGTCTAGCCAACAAATCTGCAGCAACTGCGTGATGCTATCATGTCAATGTGGACCAAAACCCCTGAGGAATAATTCTTTAATAATAATAATTCTTTACATTTATATATGCTTTTCTCACTACTCAAAGCGCTCTCCACACAGGGAGGACCTGGGAAGCGAACCCACAATCTCCTTACTGCAAAGCAGCAGCACTACCACTGTGCCACCTGTCTATAGTGTCCTTAATGTTTCCAGTACCTTGTTGAATCGATGCCATGAAGAATTACAACAGTTGTGAAGGCAAAAAGGGGGTCCAACCTGCTACTAGTTAGGTGTACCTAATAAAGTGGCCTATGAGTGTATATATACACACAGAAACCAAAAGTACTTGGTGTACTCCTAGATGGGCTTAAAGTGGAGTAGGACAAACAAACTAATGTCCTTTACTACACTACTGGCACAGACTTATCTCGCTCAACTGGAAGAATCCTAACTCTCCTATTCTAAGTCAGTGGGTCACTGGTGTTATATACTATTTGAAACTGGAAAAAATCAAATTCTCAGTTAGAGGATCTGAGCAGAACGTTTTCAAAACTGGCAGGATCTCATCAATAACATTTCAGAATAAGCATTTAAAAGCACTGAGGAAGTAGATTCTCGCCCCATTTCTTTTTCTTCTCCATTTATCTTTATTCACTTATTAATTCATCTATTTACTCATTTTTACTAGCTTTAAGTTTTACTGCGCTGGCCATGCTCTCTCAGGGGTGGGGGTTGATTTGTTTTCGATCCTATTTTTGTAAAAATTGATCTATTTGTGTGGAATGCTGTTTGATTTCAATGAAATCAATAAAATTAAAAAGAAACCAAAAGTACCAAAGATGGACACCAACAGCACTGCTCTATGTGGTTAAAGTTTAGTCTCTACTAATTATCAGTCTTGACTACAAGTACACACATAGGGTAGTCCAGATCTAACTATGCAACGTTTAATGCAATGCAATGAAATAATTGCATAGTTAGATCTGGACAACCCTGTACAAATATGGAGAAAGTGCCTGTCAACGAACAGGAAACATTATTAAAAACAAAACAAAATTACCAAGAGATACAAAATGTATACCAAAATACACTCCATTTTCCCTATAAACGGTTGGCCTGGTCTGGTCTGGTCTAGGGCAGTGCAATAAACACACTTCTCCACTAATTCATCCTTTGATCAATTTGCTCCCATCACCCCACTGATAACGACGCACATTACCTCACGAAACTGATTTGCATTTTCCTGCCTTTTTAAATCTGAACACAGTACCCCTTTTGGTGGGTGGGGTGGTGTCATTTCAATGGCCCGCCACAAAGATTGCATTCATGATACAACAAAAATCCAAAAAACAATGGCTACTTTGTTTCCCAGATGACTGGAGAGGAGACAATGTGCTTTCCACACGGAACACCTCGACGACAGATAAGAGAAACTGCTCTCACACACACAGGGGGTATTTCTTTTGTAAGATAACAGGCATATATTTGCAGTTTTTGTTATACGGACACCCCACACAAATATGTGACTAGTTGAAAAAGTTACATATTGAGGTATAACCTTGGAAAGTTTCCTTTTGTTTTTTTAAGGCTGCAGATAGAGTGCATCAGACAGAATAACTAAATCCTGTACAAACATCTGCACAACCAAAGCAGCAGTTACGATATTTTAATTGACAAACAGGCAACTAAACTAACTTCGCATATAAACAAAGAGGAGGAATGGGTTCCATGTACAGTACGGAGGCTGCAAGTCTTGCTATTGTGCCATCAGTTAGATAAAAGGTGGATGAATTATGGAGCGAGAGTCCAAGCTGCAGCTTGTGTTTGACGACACCACCCGTCCCCTCTTAATGTTGTGAATGACTGAGTGCAAAGGGACTTCATTTGCTATCTTATGAAAGTCTATTTATCGTCTCGTATACATTTTACTTTCTAACAAGGGGATAAGGCACCGAGCCACACCACATACTGACCTCAGTTGAGCCAGTGAAGGCCACTTTGTCCACATCTTCGTGTGAGGCGATGGCAGCACCAGCAGTTGGGCCGTACCCAGGCACAATGTTCACAACGCCAGCTGGGAAGCCTGCCTAAAAAAAGCAAAACAAGATGCAGTGTCAGAAGCCAACACTAATAAAAAGGAAGGAGTTGGAAAAAGCAAAACAATAAGCTAAAATTTATCAGCACTGCGGAGAGATGGACACCAAGTGTGCAAGACTGCCATTCACCTGTAGGAATTGCAAGTAGGCAGGAACAGACCTGAGACATCTGGGGGAGCTTGGTGGGTTGAATGGCCGGCTCACGTCACCATTTTTCTAATTTTTTTAAAAATCTTTTTAGGCTTTTCTAGGACCTAATTAGTTTACATCTTGCCTGAAGAAGAGGCCCACGTTGCCCTCGAAAGCTTGCATATTGTAATCTTTTTAGTTAGCCAATAAAAGGTGTCATTTTGCTTGACTTTTCACTAGGACTTAATTAAAATTAGAACAAGAGAACGTATATAGAGGATGACTGAGGTTTTTAATGTAGCAGTCCAAGGTCTTCACTAGACTACTGTCATTTTTTTTCCTCTTCTAAAACAGGACTATAAATCTGTTTCTTATAGAATATCATATACTACTGTAGCCAAAGTGTGCAACTGTGGTCTGCAAGTTTTAATCCACATTACATTATTTTACTTATAATGGGTAGCTGAGGTCACGGATAGACACAGCTGAAGCCACGTAAACACGAAGCACAGATAAGAAGAAACAAAAGGAAGCAGGATATCAAAAGATAGTAAGTATACCCCGTGGTTTGACAGTCATTTTATGGTCAACAGTTGCCGGTGTGCTACTTAAAATTTGAAGTGCGCAGCAGAAGATTGCAAGCCATGTCTGGCTTACATCCTGCCTGAAGAAGAGGCCCGAGTTGCCTCGAAAGCTTGCATATTGTAATCTTTTTAGTTAGCCAATAAAAGGTGTCATTTTGCTTGGCTTTTCTCTACATTCATAATGGCTAACACGGTACAACACCCAAGTACTACAACCCATGTCTGGAAAATTCACGTCCTTATTGTGGAACAAAAGACTGAGAAAATTAGAAAAGCTCTGGCAACTGCACTGAAAAAAATTAAAGCTCGCCTACGGTGGGATGCAAGACATCGCTCCTGCCCGTACCTATGAAATATGCCATCCCGTGCTCTCTCAAGGAGGATGGAGCAGACTACAGGAATCCCACAGCTGCTTGGTGCTTTGCCAGGAGCTTCCTTCGAAATTATTATTGTGAGCCTCAACCGATATTAAAAAAAGCTAAGAGTATCCTTTCCTTAGTGTTCATTTTTTTTTCTTCATCTTAGAATTACCACTGCACCATTATATTTTCCTGCCTTATATTTTTATATATCATTAAATATTTATCATTATATACAATGATATAATAGGTTCATAACTTGATGTACTGTATTATATATCTTATATATAAAGGAGACTAACAGTACTGCAGTCCTTTATGCATGTTATCATCCAGTTGACACTTGGTAACCACAAGGGGGCGCCAGAGCGCCCCAGACACAGCAATATAGTCCAGGATAAATACAATAAAAAGTTTTTATTTCACAAAGTACCTTCCAATGAACACGTTTCCAAAAATTAGCCACAATCTTTTATTTATATTATATAATTTTCATTGCATTCGTAGTCGGAGTCCCGACCTGATTGTATGGGTGGTTACCTACAAGGTAACGCATGGGGTTGGTCTGCCATTTGGGACCCTCTTCAGTTGCGAGAAGCAGATCATGGAATGTTGCATAGTTTACTGTCAAATAATGCAAAGGTACGCAACATGTGTTTCGCCCCTATTTGGGCTCATCAGGCGTACACACTCTACTGCTCCCCTTGCGGGGATCGAACCTCGGACATCAGCGTCAGAGACGAAGTCCCTTTACGCTGCGCCACGGCGTGTAGTTTGTTTATTTGACAGCCTGTAGATCGGAGTATTTACATTCACTGCATTCGTAGTCTGAGTCCCGACCTGATTGAATGGGTGGTTACCTACCAGGTAACGCATGTGGCCGATCTGCCACAATCTTGGGGTCTTTTATGTATGTTATGATTCAGTTGACGCTCAGGAACATTTCTGGTGTGCTCCGTAAAAGCAACCGACAGTTTAATCATGAAAAATCCGTAGAGTTATTTGTCTGTCATTTAATATTCGTTTTTGTCAATTATATTTTCATCTTGCATTGTTCTTATTGTAACACTGTTGTTGTAGTAATAGAATTAAATCAACCTAATATTAATTTTATTGATGTTTTCTTTCAGTGTCAAAAATTCTGCATGTAAAAACTTATTACTACACCCATCCATCCATCCATTATCCAACCTGCTATATCCGAACACAGGGTACAAGGCAGGAACCAGTCCCGGGCAGGGTGCCAACTATTACTACACCACAAAACAAAATCTGTCCCATTGCGTTTTTTTTAATCATATTTTTCTCAAACAATTAAATTTTTTTTTCCTCCCAGGAAATGCAAAAGGATAATTCCGTGCCAGACTAGGGGGTAGCAGAGTACGCGGATCCTTCCTCATTTTCTTCGGCAGACCAACCACGGGAAATTTCGCCTGGACTCGAGGATGTCAGTTCCGGTTCTGGACCCGATGGCGTCACTTCCCTTTGTCCGGCTTTAAAACTGCCATAATTGCCATTTTGTTCTATTGTTGGAATGAAGTCTGTGGAGACCTATTATTCATGGAACCAAACTTTCATCTTTGGCAGCCTAATTCAAGTATATGGGTGGCTGCTCCCCAAACCCCACCCTGTGTCCGTCAATTCCTTTCCCAATATATCTATGTTTTTTTTTTTGGTTTAGTGAAAGCTGCAGTTTCTAACAAACATATTCCCAAGGACAGCATGCCCCCTACTGGATTCAACTACAAAGCGCAAAGACTCACCTCTTTAACCAGACTTGCAACATAAAGAGCAGTCAGCGGGGTCTGTTCAGCAACCTTCATCACCACAGTGTTGCCTGTGGCCAGAGCTGGACCCAGTTTCCACGACAGCATCAGCAATGGAAAGTTCCACTGAAAAGACATTAAGCAAGGATTCCATTAACAAACACAGCTCCATTCTGTTGTGATTAAAATGTAAGTGATTACCTAATCCGATCCCTTTGTCAATACCCTGTTACATAAGCAACAACAAAAAAACTAAAATCAAAAGCAATGGAATTTGACAACACAAACGATCAACACCTTACTATGAGCCACCCACATGTACTGCTTGGTCTATGCCATCTTTACTGCATGTTCATTCAAATTTGAATAACTCTTCCTGACAAGGGTGACACCGGTCACAGGCTAACCCAAGAGCATTTTTCCAACCCCAGATGCTCCCAAGTAAGAAAAGAGATATGATCTTGAAAAGTACCAGTTGCACTCAGATATTCTCCCATAATGCTAAGCTGTTCATCTTATCAAATGGAGTGGGCCCATCATATGTGCACACGAAAGTCATTTCATCCACTCATACTCACGAGTTCATTATTTCAAGCACAATGCAGGATTTGCAGCCACAGGTGCAGACAGAAACGTCAACTCAACACAGTGAACCATTTCCGCACGCACCTTATGATGAGGCCAAGGGAAAAACGTCAACACCAGAAATGAAACCCTTAGATTCACAATCCTTAGGTTCACACCCCTGAGGCATCCATCAGCTCCAGAAATGAAACCCATAGGTTTGCAAGCTTGATGCTTCCCAGTCCTCAGTTATGTCCCATCATCCTGTCCATGAAAGCCATAAACAACTCAGTAGATAACGTGCACCCTTGGCCGACTCCAATGCCCACAAAAACAGTCGGACTATAGCATAAACTCTTGTTTCACAATTGCAGGGACCCAGTGGCATATAACAGAATGATAAACTTTTACAACACAATCCTCATGAAACATTTCAGTCTAAAATTCTCAAATTCCACAAAGCACAAGTAGACTCCCATGATCCTCCGGATTGCCTACAACCAGGCAAAGATTGTCCACTGTCTGAAACCCTTGAAGGCAAAATCCACATTGTTTCTGCTCGACCAGAGTTGCAGATACTAGACAAAGCCTTCATTCCAGTACTTCACAATAAGCTTTTATATGGAATCTGAGAAATGAGATCCTTTAATAAATTTAAACATTCTAGCTTTTAATGTGAACATCTGCTCCAGTCAGCCAGTCTCCAGCTTCTATGCAACAACTAATAAGCAAGTTATCCAGAACACTCCCACAATAATGGTGGCTGAGGTCCTGGATGTGATTCAAATAGCTCAGTAGCACCAAGACTGCACGGGTAAATGAAGGTAATGGATATTGTGAGGGTATTTTGGATAATTTGCTTCTTAGGTTTTGCATAGACGGTGGAGACTTGTGGTTTCCAACCTTGGGTTTAGGAGTTCCTCAAAACATGACTTCAACATTCTCAGTTGAAGTCAAGATTCCCCCCATCCTAACAATACTCCGACTTACACGTGCTAAATCATCAAAAGGTTTGCCAAGACCTCTCCAAGGCCATAGAAAAGCCATTCTCCACAATCTATACATGGGCTCGTTTCTGCCACTGCTGCCACATTTTTGGCCTCTTCTTACTCCCATAATCAAACCTG
Source organism: Erpetoichthys calabaricus (assembly GCF_900747795.2). Taxonomy (NCBI): domain Eukaryota; kingdom Metazoa; phylum Chordata; class Cladistia; order Polypteriformes; family Polypteridae; genus Erpetoichthys; species Erpetoichthys calabaricus. The sequence goes on from NC_041411.2 coordinate 5,593,902, forward strand.
CAGATCCTTCAGATTATATTATATGGAAGACTTCAGTCAAGGTGACAGCTGCCTTGACCAGTGGCTTCAACTAACAGGTCCCTAGGGTTGCCACCAAGACAATTCACCAACCACCTTTTACCAAATGTCCCTTTATTAGTGTACTAGCTGTACCTCGTGGCTGCACCCACATAGTAATTAAACAGGACAAACATGAAAAATCAATAGACGTTGGCACTGTATCTGATCGTGTTCAGCTCTGACGGGAGAGCATTCCCCGAGTGGGGAGAAAAGCACATGGCCGTGATCTCTCTGGTAATCAGCAGCTACCCCCTAAAACAAACGTAGTTCCGATCGCTCTCTCAAAAATGTCAAATGTTACTCCTTAATCTGTAGATGATAATATCTGCTGAACAAACAGGTATCACTAGCTAAGAGGAGGCGAGGTGCACTCCAACACGTGGAGAGACGCAGACCAACTCGAACAGAAGCTGGCGTGTGAATGAGGAAGGCCCCGCCACCCTTGCTCTCGGCCCACAGCCACTCTGTTGGATTTGCATAAATACATCAGTACCACAAGCGAACAATGGAGAAGTCGCAAAATCAACCAGAAAGTTCCAGCAAACTATAGAAAACAACCAGATCTAAATCTGTTAAGTAATTCTCTCGTGAACAGTCGACAGACATACTGTACATACAGAACACGCTGGTACCACGAAATTTTTAAAACTGTTTCTTAGCGGGCACCTATGGGCCAAGGGTAACCTACATTCCAAATTTCAAGTCCCAAGTCCTCAGGGTTCAGGAGATTTCGTGATTAGTGAGTCACTGGTAGTTGGCTTTTATATATAGAGATTAGTAAATCTGATGCTCAGGTTCCAGCAGATTCTGCTCTCAAATCTCTCTTTTCTAGTTCCTAAAAGCAGTGCGATTCTAACATTTTTGCAGTGCGCTTTAAAAACGGTTTAGTTCTGTGCATTTTGCCGCCGTCTTAGCTACAGCTGCAGAATTGTCCCGTTTTTACAAACATCTCTCTAGCTATTGACAAGTCATTGAGAGAATCACTGGGGGCCTGTTATTCTTTACCAAGACTTCAGTTCACCTTCTGCTAAAACCGCACATAAAGCTCTTTCACCGAAAGCCCATGGCAAAAGTCTTCTCTCTCTCTTCAGACCCTGTCCTAGTTCTGCCCTCTCTTAAAGATGGAGGTTCAAGATGTAGACTGTTAAAAAGTGTTTTCTCTACATTGGCCACAGGCAAAATAAATGCCCAAAAATCACTATTATGACACAGGTCTGTCCAACAAGACTAACAGACAAACACCTTGTTACTAATTGCTTACCGGTTTGAAATGGCACTTTTGTTGTCACAACTCGAGTCTCACCTTATCTAAACAGGGGCCACTTTCTCCCTATTAACAATCCATTAATCAGATTTAAATAATGGATAAAAAACAACATCCTGTTAACCAACTAGCTGGACCTCAGAAAAAGCGGTGAGAAACCAGTTTACTGTGCCAAGCAATGACAAAATGTTGACATGATCATAAAACCATCAGAGCCAACTCTATTCTGAAGCACGGATAGAGCGAACTGAATGATCTACTCACTGGAATGATCTGACCGCACACTCCAACTGGCTCATGGCGGGTATAACAGAAGAAGTTGCCATCGAGGGGAATGTTCTTTCCATGCCATTTGTCTGCCCAGCCTGCAAAGTACCTGTGTAGTAAGGAGGAGATACTAGTAAAACCTGGGAAAATCTGCGCCACAGCACCATGGGAGCAGTCACGTCACAGACTGTGTGCCACACCTGAAACACTTGACGACATGGGGCAAGTCCACACTGTAAGCCACTGCATATGGCTTCCCGTTGTCCAGGGTTTCAAGACACTGCAAAAGAGCAAAAAGATTTTAATAAAACAGTGATGGTCGCCGTTACCTCTTCTACTTATGTAAGGGCGATGACACAACACACAATACTCCAATTGCCTTCATTATCTAAACAGGGAATACAACACTTGCTGTAAGGTTCCATATTTGAACACTTTAAACGAAAACTTTATGGTTGGTGCTTAAACCTTCCAAACCGTCTTAACCTTACACTGCATGTTCAAGCTGAATCAGCAGCTGTGAACATTTAAAAAGGTCAATGACTCATTAACAGAGCACTGGCTTAAGAGTTAGGGCGCTGGTGCTCAGATAACAGAATAAGCTTAAGTGCACCAGTAGTGCAACAGAGATGCGTCAGGTAAAATAGTAATGAGAATCACCATGAAAGAATTCACCTTAATAAAGGGGATAAGCATCGTCTGTTCGTCTGTCTGGTTACTATTTCTCTGGCATTCCAACAGATGACAAATCACAAACATTTGTAGTAAGAAAATGACTTGCATTTGTCATGCCAATGGACGGCCCCTCACAACATTAACACTGCTTTTACAAATCCCATTACCAATGGCATGTAAGAGAGATGTATGTATTGCATAGAGTGCAGCAAATGCGAACACTGATGTCTACATTAATTAGTTAGATTTGAACTCATCTTAGACAGATAGCATAACTAGTTATTGTGTAAATACACACTTGCTTTGACCAATAAAACAGTAGCAGTAGTTTTGTACAAAGGTTAATCTAAAAAGTGGGCAGTGACACAATACTTTTCTTTACTTAGAAACAAGCACTATACATTGTTTTTGTTCAAGCTGTACAATCACTCTGTTTCATACTGTGGCAGTGGGCTGAGTGCAAGCATCCAGGTGGTGGTCAAATGATGGTGGTCAGACGCAGAACAAACTGGTGGTCAAGGATGGACCAATTCACTTTGCATGTGTTAACTGTACAGACCCCTCAAAGGGCTGCTACTTTAACACTTTATATTTCATGCAACTAAAACTATAAAACAATAATAAAAACTGGTAGCCTAGCTGATCAAACAAACTTGGACAACAAAATATGGAAAATGTAAAACAAAACAGGAAAAAAAAAACATTTATTACAACAAATAAATATGAACACAGGATGGTTAGCGTTCCTGTCACGCAATATTAGAATCCTACATCAGGCCTCTTTTGTGTGTGTGTGTGTATTATATATATATATATATATATATATATATATATATATATATATATATATATTATATATATCATTCCGGCTGTACTTCTGGGTGTGGCGTCAGTCCTGCAGAGGAGGACTCAGCCACTCTCCACGCGCCCCTGACACGGGCCATGGGCTCCAGGAGGGTTGAGTGCCCATGCTACAAAACCGTGGCACTGTAGCAAGTCGGGCGGGGCTAAATGACAGTGGGGGAGTACTGCCCCATGCAAGCTCCTTCCCCCTGTCTTTCCATTATGAAGGCATCCCTGCCAGGTAGGAGTCCCGGCTGTCCGTTCCAATGTATACATAGAATCACATAAGCATGCATCATGTCAAACCTTTGCCTTTACAGCCATAATTACTGCATACCTGTCCAATACTACATCCCTCTTTCCACAGATAGCAGGACGTACCGTTATGGTTGGCCTACTTATATATTTTTCTTTTTAATACAGAGTAGAGTTTTTTAGCCTTTATCTCTCTAACTTCAGAACACAGAATTGCTTGCTTTCGGGTCTAAAGCAAAAGCAAAACAATAAAAAAAAAAAAGTTGAAGAATATTATATTTACTGCCAAGTAGGCCGAGTCCCTTTCAATCAGGTCTGCCAGTCGATTTAACAGAAGACCCCGTTGGGAAGCATCCATGTGTCGCCATGTTGAACCCAAGCTAAAGGCATCTCTGGCAGCTTTCACAGCTTTATCGACATCAGCCTAGAAGAAAGCAAGCAGCAGATTATCAAAAACATTACCATACATCACCAGCCTTATCACAGATTTGGAGCTCTAAATTAATCAGAGATATATTTGTATTGCATACTACCCAGTTTTGTCTTCAGTCATAAAAAGACATTTCTGTGTTGGGAGCTGGGGGGTACTGGAGAGTGTTATTAATTCAAAAAGAAAAAAGCGGATTTCAACTCCTTATACATCCACTGGTATACATGTCACGGCAAACTCACCTACTGAAATGTCTTAAAATCTAATTTTACAATAGGCTCAAGATGTTAAGTACTGGAACGGCCTCATTGACATTTTTACATGCTGGTCAAGAAGACAGACTGGACATCGCATCCCTTCAAGCAGATAACCGCTTTGAATTACGTAGAAGTCATGTGTGTAATTACTAATTATTATTATGTGAATTTCCCTTTGAGATTAATAAAGTATCTATCTAATTATAAAGCCACTTGCTTAAATTACTCTGGAGCACAGCAGACAAGTCTGACCCAGCTGCTGGCTCTTTTGCCACCAAATGGAAATCTGTTGCTATAAGGACGATAAAAGAAATGAAGAGTCCACTAGATAACAAGGGTCAAAAGGGATTCCAGTTTTTTTGCGTGAGCAGACAAAGAGATGGGGAATGTCAAAGAAAATCTCTCAAATCATCAACTGTCTGTCACTTTTAACCACCATGGTTTCATTTCCTTTGCTTCTCCATCGGCCTTTCCAGGATGAACTTTCAAGTCAAAAAACACAAGTTTGTTAGAATGCTACCAAAACTCAGGGCACACCTCTGTTTGAGCTCTCAATGAAGATTCAGAATTTGATAAGTAGTGAGATATCGGAAAAGCTTTTCAGCTGCCCAAGATTTTCACAGTTTAAATAGTGGCCTCCCATTTATGGTTGTCACTTGGCCCATCCCTTCAGTCGTCAGGTGGGGCCTCTAGATCACTATAAAGGTTACCACTGCCGGGATCCTTGACAATCCAAAAAAAAACAAAAAAAAACAGCGATTTTTGGTCATATGTTACACCTTAAAGACCATCCAAACAAGTGTGAGCTGTCACTGCATATTCTTGGTTATAAGGTGGTCTCTGTAGACATCGATACTAAGAAGCCTGACATCATTTCTACCCTGGCTCCAGCAGGACCCCGATACATGGTGTACCATCCAAGGATGGCTAGGCAATGTTTTGCTTTACAGTGTACGGTTACATTTGTATTTTTTAATTCCTTACTTAACATACTTTTAAAAAAAGAACTCCTGACAGTTTTGAAAGCTTGACCTTTGATTATCTCAACTGTGTAAAGGAGATCTGAAAGCACCAAGGACAAGCAACAATCTTCTCCCTCCCTAAACCTCTGGTGTTTTTTTCCTCCTCTAAATTTTTGGCAAGAAGGAGTGGGAGGATACAAAAATAATGACAGATGAATCCATTATGTGCTCATAGTGTGCATTCCTCACCAAGAAACTCTTTTGCAAAAGGAAAAAAACAAAATGAAAGGAAGCAATTCATTCTTACGGCGGACACAAAACAAAAAGCAAAAGAAATTATGGCTATCACTTCCTGCCATTCTTGGATGTAAAAACACAGTTTCTCTAGTCACAAGTTGACATTTTTTTTTTTTATATATATATATATATATATAATGGTGGGTGGGTCGTAGCTCCGACAGTCGTGCTCCGTCCCCAACCTGATAACACAAATGTACGCAATTCACCAATGGGGAGCACCCATGCTCTAGCAAACGCGCTCAATTTACCATGACAGACCCCGTCACGTCCCCACTCTCATAATCACGCTCAGTTAACCAAGGGAGACCCCCATCCCACAAGCGTTCAGAAACACTGATGTAAACATGTCTCGATGCATGCTCAATAATCCAGGTAAGGAAATTCTAGAAAGTTGATTCAGTTCATCTGGACATACGTTATATCACTCATTCAAGTGATGAGTGGAAAAGAACTATGTCTAGATGAACTGAATCAACTTTCTAGAACTGATGTAAACAGTTCTTCAACTTCACTATTAAATCTTTGAAAAGACAGACTCTTAATAAAAAAATAGAATAAAAAAAAAAAAAAACGGCTGACAAATTACTAGCGAGGTTATTACGCAAAGAGCCATCCTGAGAAGGGGTAGATGTGAAAGGTCCAACGCGGTCCATGTGAAATGTTTATCAGTTTATTAAGATCCTGGGAGTCTGTGCAGTACGTTTGTCCTACAGACGGCCACATGCATTGTAACCCGACAACTTTCAAATGAATGGCATCTAGGTATAGGTACTCTGTTAGGGCAACCTTAAGAGAAACATGCCCTGCAAGTGAAGCAGCAATGTGCCATTAACCAAAAACCAGAATGGAGTCTCCTCACTTTGATACAATCATGCTATACCATCCGAAAAAAAAAAATTTAGGAATAATCATCAATGCCAGGTGAAATGTTAAAAAGATTCTGCTCCAGTCACATGTTACCAGATTATTTGGAGCCCCAGCTTGTAACGTTTTAACCTTCCCACTTCACTGCGTTGTTGTGAATTTCCGGTTGGAGTACTCGGGGGGAAATGCGCGATCACTGTGGAGTTGTTACCTGGCCTCCATTTTTTTGTGGAAATTAAGAGCAAACCAAAACGTATTAAATATATATCATTACAAACCAAAAAACTGTTATTTCTGGCTACGTTTTATTGTATACAATCCTTCTTTCAGCTGCTCCCATTTAGGAGCCACTACAGCGGCTGCCTTCATGTCCTCCCACACCACATCCAAAAACCTCCTCTTTGGCCGCCCTCCTTGCCTGGCAGATTCCAGATGTAACCCTCATCTCTCCAATACAATATATTTTTGTGTAGCCCAGAAACACACAAGAAGTGGCACAATGGGCTTTAACAGGTCCTGCCTCTTGACAGCCCCCAGAGCCTTGTAGGAAAAAAAAAAAAACCCTTGTAGAGAAAATAAAATGGAAGAAACCTCGGGAAAGGCAGTTCAAAGAAAGACCCCTTTCCAGGTAGGTTGGGCGTGCAGTAGGTATCAATAAAATACAAGATGTGCCCAAACCATCACAATCTAGCTTCTCTCCCATGGTCACCAGGCTGTCGTACCAGTATTGTCCCTCTAATCAGCCATCACCATTCAGGCACAGATCATAAATTTTGGGACTGTGAGAGGCGGCCCGGCAGCTTATCCTGGCCAACACATCCAGACCGCTAGATGGAGTCCTCCCTGCAGCATGGAGGTGCCCCGGATTCCCGCAGGGTATCATGGGAGATGGAGTTCAACTTCTCAGCCCTGCTGGGTGCCATCGGGCGACACTGCAGGGAGATGCAGGGATTTTTATTTTCCCCTATAGCCCGGAAATACTCCCAACTCACGGGGACGGAAGAAAAATATAAGGCTTCATCTGACCCAGAAGTGCTATTGAATCACATGGACTGAGGGACAGGAGGACTTCTGGGTCAAGGACTATTTAAAGGACTGGTGCAGACCCAGCAAGGAGAGCCGGAGTTGGGTGGTAGTGTGACAGAGCTGCTGGAGGAGGAGGAGGAGGATTATTGTAATATTGGAGAATTGTGGCGAGTGTGGTGCTTTATGCACTATATTTGAAGAAAATATTAAAGAATTCTTCTTGGTGTTTTTACAAGTGTGTCCTGGACGTCCGTCTGGTGGGTTTCACGGGGCAATAGCGACCCCTAGTGTCACAGGACCCATCTGCACAGGTTAGCTGCCCAACAGTCAGTAGGCGCACTAATATACTTGGCCTAGGGAGCAAAATATGCAAACATCAGCACTGCCAGTAATACACTCATTGTAACCCTGTCATTACCCCAAGCTAAAGTCGTAGTAGCATCTTCAATTCTGCCACCTGTCTTTTCATCAGTGCCACCGTCTCCAAAACCACACAACATGGCTGGTCTCACTACCGTTTCATAGACCTTCCCTTTCACTCTTGCAGGTACTCGTCTATTACAGCCCACTCCTGGCACTCTTCTCCACCCCTCTCTTCAAGTTTCATTTTATACAAATGATTAAGGTGAGAGGTCAGCCTTGCATTACAACTCGGGGAATTCAAGTAAGCTCTGTGTTCTCTGAAATGTCAAACTTGTAGCTCTGGTTTTAGTTGCCCTCAGGTGGTTTAGAAGGTCAGGTATTTTCTAACTCACTTAGTCCAGAACAGGGTTGTGGGGGTCCGCTGGAGCCTATCCCAGATAGGATAGGGCGCAAGGCAGGAACAAACATTGGACAGGACGCCAGTCTATCACAGTGGTTTAGAAGGTAAATGCTTTTTATATTGCAACTGTAAACTTTTGAAACAACAAAATAGTAGTGAACAGAATTTAAACAAATAAAACTAAAAAATGTCTGAGATGCCTGCTATCACTAACCTCTCCAAGTACATGAATCTAAAAATACAGTCTAGGCATGCCATACTTTTAAACAGAAACACTTCAATCAGTTTTGCCAAAAAAAGGGTATAAACATGCCACAGTAAAATCTCGGCTCTAATTTATCACGGAGCATAAACAGTCACAGATTATGAAATACTTTGTGCAATGCACTTCCAAAAGGCCCAAGCCAGCATGACTGTGCAGTTTCACAGCTGCCAAGATTAGCACGCTTCAGGATATGAAGAAGAGAAAAAAGGGTAAAGCCTTTACCAAAGGGCACAGAATCAACGGGCAAAGCACTTTATCCTTTCTGTCACCTGTAAAAAGTTAAAGGTTATTTCTAAGACTGGCAAAAGCTGTTCTAGAGCAATCATGGCTTTCACAGTTAGATTATTGACAGATGATAAGCATTCAAGAGACAGATGTGCAAACACTTTAAAAGAAGGGGGCTGAAAACTCAAGCAAAATGACAACTTTTATTGGCTAACTAAAAAGATTACAATATGCAAGCTTTCGAGTTGTCTTGCATATTGTGATCTGTTTTGTTAGCTAATAAAAGGTAGTACTAGGGTGTTGTACCATGTTAGCCATTATGAATGTAGAGAAAAGCCAAGCAAAATGACAACTTTTATTGGCTAACTAAAAAGATTACAATATGCAAGCTTTCGAGGCAACTCAGGCAAAATCATTTTGCTTGACTTTTCACTGCATTCATAATGGCTAACACGGTACAACACCCTAGTACTAAAGAAGGGGGCTGAAAATAGAAGGGCTGTCTGTTGCTAAACTGGAGCCAAGTTTTCCGACATTTAATACCCAAGGTCTGTGAATAAAGTGCCGTTGAGGTCCTTTAAAAAGAGGCACACAAGCGTTTTATCATCACCCAAAAACGATTTGTGATTTACAGCAAAACACCTTAAAACACAGAAGAGAAAGACCCCATGTTCCCTTTCCCCGACTTGCCTTGTCTCCCTCTGCCACTTGACAGATGACCTCTCCGGTGGAAGGGTTGATTGTAGGGAAGGTCTTCTTGCTCACTGCGTCATGCCATTCATTGTTGATGAAGATCTGTAGCACAGAGAGGAGGGAAATAGAAGTATTTTGGGATGGTTTAGCCAAAAAATAAATAAATAAATAAATCCGTCAATTCCCTGCAAATCTTGGCTTGAGACGTGATCATCTCGGAGTAGACACTTTGAAGTCCCGTGAGACCACTTGCACGTCACGCCCTACTTCCAAACAATTTTTTCAGAGATACTTTAATGTCCCATGAGACAAGGAAGTGAGACAAAAGGACAGCTGCTGTACAGGCTTTTAAATGATCGTCGCGCAGCGCAACATGAAGAACACGCAGTTCGGTAGCAGCTAGCAGACAGCCAGCAGCTGATCCGTCCGCATCTCCTTAGCGTGCGTTCAGCTCCAACCAACCCCCTTCACAACGCGAGCAGCAGAGACAGGGGCAGCCAACATGACCACCAAGAGAAGAACGATTACGTGGGCCTCACTGGACCGTGTGGCAGTTACCAGATTCTAATTTTGCTGCATTCCAAAGATTAATAAACATCATTAAGCTCTATTATTGTTAAATAATGTATTTTATCATTTAATGTGGGAACCTGGTTCATCTGCACCATGTGCAATTTTGCACCATATGGACAGATAGATAGTGTCACGCACGCGCAATTAGGGAGCCGCGGAACGATCCAAAAGGTAACACGACATCGTATGCCAGACGGGAATGGCGGGGTACTAACCTCTCTCTCTTTCTACAGGAAGAAAGACGCACCGCCGCCATGAGTCCTCCTAATCACGAGGAAAACAACACGCCACTTCCGCCTTCACTCTGTCTCACCCCGATGATGTCAACAGTCCCATTATCCACCTCAGTTTTCCCATCAGCCCATGCTTCCATTTCCGGTCCCTCTGCTTAAATGTTTCCCCATCCGTCATGCCGGCGGAGGGTGTTATGACATTGTCTGTATTTGTATGGCAGCTATTTGTGACTCTCTACAGTATACGGGGCCGGAAAACCCCAAACCTTTATGTACTTCTTGTCTTTCTTTTACAATAGATAGATACTTTATTAATCCCAATGGGAAATTCACATGGTCATGGAAATTCATATGGTCCATGGTAAATCCGGCAATAGAAAATGTCTGTGGTGCTCTTCCCTTCCCTTGATGCCCTAAGCATGTGCTTATTTTGCTGAGTGGTTAATCCAGCCCTGAATTTGTATCAGTGATCAGAAATGCTTTCAAAATTTACAATTGATTGTGCTGAGGAGAGATGCTGGGCATATTGGGAAAAGGAGGCTAAGGATAGAGCTGTCAAGTACGAGGAAGGCCTAAGAGAAGGTTTATGGATGTGCCGAGGTGGCCGGTGTGACATAGCAAGATGAAAAATACAGGGAGTTATGGAAAAAGATGATCTGCTGTGGCAACCCCTAACAGGAGCAGCCGAAAGAAAATGAGAATATTCACAATACTTTAAATTGTGGACATACAATTTTGCCTGCAAGTCATCCATACACATCCGTATCCGCACTTGGAGAAAGTTGGCCAAAGCTGTGTCTTTTAATGTTGTCACTTCCAAGCGACACATTCTCACTGCAGGCCATGCATTTATTTTTCCATAACTCTAAAAATTTCAAATTGTACATCTTGCCCTGCAGAATTAAGTCGGGTGCAGGATAACATGAAACAGCTTATAAAGTATCTACGAGAAGTCTGACCATTTGTGGATTGCTATGAGGAGCAGGGAATGTCTTAAAAGTTATGAGAGTTCACAGAAGCAATAAACTTAAAGGCGGTTTGGGGAGATCGCCACAGGCTCTGGAAAATGTCAAGATGAAGGCAGGTGTTGAACAGGGTGCGCCTTCCCTTTCTGTACTTTGTACATTTCTCCAGTTTCCAGCAAGCTTTATTGACTTTGCCTCAGTATTCAAACTACCAAACCGGACCACCATCTCAGTATTAATCATTAACACTTAAATGTGCAGAAATATCTTCCACTTAATTAATAAAATGCTGGGCATTTGGTTGAAAGAAAACAAAACCCATGCATTAACAAAATATATAGACACTCATTGTTTAGTTACCACAAAAGAGCTGAAAATACGGACAACCCAGGAAGTGTGCCAGTAAAAGCACACAAGGATAAGCAGATGATACTGGGCTTCAAAGGGAGCTCCATCTGACAGGAGGAGTGAAAACAACAGAAGGTAAGCCGGCTAATCTCAAATCAGCACTGACACAAGGTGACAAAAACAACACGGCGTAACTGAAATGCAAATACGGAGACAAGACGGGATGGAGAGCAGCTGCTAGGAAACACGGACATTGCTCTACCTTTCTGACTGCACGGCTACAGCAGTAAAGTCCACAAAGCAAGAAGGGCTGCAAAAGACTGGCAGGTGTAACTCAACAAGTCAAATCACTGGCAACAAACCAAAATCCTCTCACTAAACCAACCCAGAAGAAGGTCTTCGTCAGAAAATGGAGACTTCAGTAGTCGTTGGCTTGGACACAGCAAACATGAATCCAGCTAGGATCTACAATAACCAACAATGACAAAAAGGTGCATTGTCAAAGTATCCCATCACCAAAACAACAGTCAACACAACTTCTTAAGTGTTCAGGAGAAAATTTAGAGCAGGGGTGTCCAACTCTAGTCCTGGTGGGCTGCAGGTTTCCATTCTAACCATCTTCTTAATTAGTGAGCAGTTAAAGCTGCACCCCCTGATCTAACTCTAAAGACCCACTCTTCCAAGTGAAGCAGCGTGGCAGTGAATGAGCCCAGTTTGTGAAAATTGAAAAGCAGCCTTACTTCACGGAGGGAACTTCAGTGCCTACGCTCTTATGCCAGAAAGATAGCAAAGGACAGAGCAAGCCGAGGAAGGAAACACCACACCACAGCCAAATAGAGTAATAAAAGACAAGAGTGCACCCCAATGCAAGAAGAGTCCTCTGTTTGAACCACCATGCAACACCACACAGCATCGGACATTAGCCTTGGTATCACAAAATTGTTAACATACGCCAAAATAAATTAAAACACCAAATAGCCCGTAGATAGCCAGGTCCTTTTGTTTTATATGCCACTCTGCTATATTGGATTTATATGCAGTTACCATATTTGCAAAGTTTTTATGCTCATCGATAAAATGTGTCTCTATTATAAAATCTTGAGACGAGACTACTGCCAAGAGATGTTTTCAAGTCTCGCCCTCCTCTCAACCATTTACGGTTAACGGCCCACCCCCACGGTCCGGTCACCTCTCCTTCGTGTGAATGCTTTTGTCAGACGCAGTTCCTGTGCTCTCAGCTCTAATACATTTTTACATTTTCCTCACTTTAAGTTCCCAATTAAAGAAGACGTATTATGTCCAAATCTTATTGGAGAATCATTCTGAAGGGTTATCAACAGAAGAAATGAGTACACGGGCAATCCTAGCACCAAGAAATGATAAAGTCAAACGAATTAACGTGAAAACTGTCGATTGGTTACATGTTTATCAATAGACTCTGCTGAAACAGTTGGTGGCGATGGTGCGGAAGATGAAAACATCAACTTACAATATCATGAAGAATATCTACAACCGTTAACATCGTCTGGTCTTCCACCGGCTGAATTACTATTAAAAGAAGGACGTATCGTAATGTAATTGCGTAATTGATGTCTGATTGATAGGCTATGCAAAAGGACAAGATTAGTTGTATTCAAAATTGGTCAAACATTTCTGACATATCTAAAATTTTAACAGGCAACAAAAAAGGTAATGTAGTACACCTTCAGGGGATAACACCAAAAGAGATCTTGATATGCCATTCGTATTAAAACGTTTACAGTTTCCCATTAGAATAGCTTTTGCTATGACAATTAACAAAACACAGGGACAAACATTAGAAAAAGTTATATATTAGAGAGAAAGAAATGAGATTCACTCACGGTCACTCACGGGCAGTCATATGTTGCATTGTCACGATGTAGCTCCAAACGCGGAATCAAAATTCAATGCGATATTGACGAAAAGTTAATTCCAAATATTGTTTGTACTGAAGTTTTACAGTAAAGGTGTACGTTTAATAAGTATGTGTGTTAGCCAAACAGAACGAAAACGTGTAACGCAACAGGAAACAATTAACTTTCAATTTACTACATTTTAATATGGTTAATTACTCGCAGTAATGTAAAATAGTTCTATTATGCATATTTAACAATTCCCATGATAATAACAAGATGTTTAAATTGTACTTCCTCTTCCTCATACGCGAGCGGCAGAGCCGTGAAGTAGCTGGTGTGGCGTGACTGCCCGGGACCCCCCCTACACTTATAGCTCTCGGCCCCGCGTACTCCTAAGGCCGCCTCTGGATCCTCACACAGACCACGGGGTAAACTCCCACTACTGACTTCATCAACACCATTTCAGGCAACAACCCAAGCTTTTCACAAATGGTCTCCCTTCCAAGGACTGCCCGGGCCTGAACCTGCTTAGCTTCACATGGATGACCTCTTCTAAAGTGCAGGTGGGCAATTTAATCAGAACATTGGGGAAGCATTTAACTCTTTTTTTATATAAAAAAAAAAAGGTACCCAGACCTCTCAAGATGACCAGGGAGCGTCAGGACCTTACGGTGCAGGTTTTTCTAGCACAGTGTCCTCGTCACCCTCTGACCCCCTGATGGCCTCAACAGCACCTCTCCCAGCAACAAACTCAGCTTTTCTCAGATTGGCTGGGCACCAAGCCTGCTTATCTTCAGCTGGATTACCCGTTCTTAAGGGTTGGTGGTATGGCATTTGTGTGGTGTTTGGTACTACAGACCGATTCAAAAAGATTCATACGATTTCTAAGAGACATTTAATTTACAACCGGGAGGCACCTTGGAACCAATCACAAACCAATTGAAAGAGGGGGTCATAGAGTTTCTGACTGTCAACAGAAGACGGCTCCCTTCAGTGTGCGAGATTTGGAATGGAGATAAGATTTTTAGCTACAAGCTTCCAAAACTTGTTTCAAGTATTGTCACTCAAAACCAACATCAAAAGAAAGAAATAATGAAAACAACACAAAACACACACAAAAAAAAAAAAGAACTGTATGCATGGAAAGAATGGAAAGTATGAAAGAGTGCAAGTTGTAGTTTAGGTCTCATCACTCGGGTCAAGGAACGCTCGGGGCTCAATACTTTTTGCTGCTACGGGTCTCTGCTGCCTTCTCCTTTGACATCCCCCATGACGGCAGAGGGTTGTTGGTCGTGGTAACCACTTCTTAGAAAGCAAAAACAAAAAATCGCCCTCTTATTTAACCTACAAACCAAGTGGTGCAGGACGGGAAGGTCCGACTAAGAATATGGAAATGCGTTTGTTTTGCCTTCAGCTGGGGCGTCCCGTCCTGGGATGGTTCCTACTTTGTGCTTAAGTCGGCCACAATCGGCGTCGATTATACTTTAAAATAAAAAAAGAAACAAAACATAACATAGTTCAATGGGATTAACCCAACTCTCCCAACGCGCAAAGCTTTTCAACCGCTTAAAACCGACACAGACGTGCGGGATTCCCGCAAGGAAACACCGTTAGCCCCGCGCTCGTCACGCCAGCTGCACGCCTTTCTTTCCACGCCAGCACTCGCAACCTCTAACACACGTAGAAGTCCCCCCCCCCCCCCCCCCGAGCCCATTTGCACGACCACGCAAAACACACTCGTCGCCATTCGCCCCCTTTTTTTTTACCTTGTTGTAGCGCACGTCGGGGCTCGTGTTCGGAGCGGGGATCGCCGCCGAGTATCCGCAGGCTGGAACGCGAATCGACAGTCGACACGCTTGGGAAAGCTTGCCAGCGAGCAAGGAGCGTAGCATGGTGGGCTGGAGGATCTCGAAGAACCAACGAACTCTGCAAAGACTTGGAATTAAGTTGGGGGTGAAAAAAAGGAACAGCGTCGTTGGAGGGAAAAAAAAATAAAATAAGGTGGGTTGGGTCAATTCGCGTCACACGCCTACCTCCCCTGAACTTGAACGACAAGGCGACGCGCAAGCGCATGCGCCGACGTGCTCTCGAGTTCGCGAGAAAAGCGCGCGCCTGTTGACGACTCGTGTTTGATCACGCGCACGAGAGGAGGACGTACACCAGGGGTCCACAATCATGGTCCTGGAGGGCTGCAGACATGCTTAATAAGAATCTTTTATTGCTCAAGTAACACTTCTGCTTCACTTTAGTTGCCTCGCTCGTTAAGAGTTTGAACCCTTATTACTTATTTATTCTTAAACAGCTGTTGTCTCGGTTTTTAATTGCTCCTAGTTAGCAATAACATGCAAATGACAAAAGAGACCAGCATTTCTTCATTTAACTTGTTACCATTTACACCCGTGTGTATTTATCATGCACTATTGGGTTAAATTAAATACGTGGAAGGAAAGTTAAGAGAAAAAAGTAAAGCACTGAGAATTACTCATCCATTTTATCCTTCAAATCATTTGGATGATATCCTTAAAAAGGAAAACAAAACCTAGGATATGAGAATTACCTGACATTGTAGAGTTAAAGCACTAACAAGCCATGAAATTAAACTATTGGCAACAATTGCTTTCTAATTAAGCAACCGGGTTAGAAGAAAAAGCTGCAGCCACTGCAGCCCTCCAGGACTGGGATTGGGGACCCCTGACGTAGACGAATAAAAGTTGCCCTAAACTGAGATGTTCATTAAAAATGTGAGAAGTACATAATAAAAAAAGAAAAGTTGAGTCAAACATTTCAAATATTAAAATATGGGCTTCCATTGAAATGTTTTAAGTCTAATTATTTTCGATTAAAATTGAAATGATTGATTTGTCACCCACTGATAGAGGTCCACTGCAGGCTAGCAAAGCATCAAGCATCAAAAATAACATCATATTCATAATCACTCACCTTGAAATAGTCTAAAACGATACCTCACATGGCTTATGTTTGAAAATTACAATTAAGCTTCTGGGAGTGACTCTTAGAGGGCTAGGACCACCGCTAAAGAATCAAATATGAAAAATATTATCACATTCCAGGAAGCACGGTGGCGCAGTGGGTAGCGCTGCTGCCTCGCAGTAAGGAGACCCTTCTGGGTTTGCTTCCTGGGTCCTCCCTGCGAGGAGTTTGCATGTTCTCCCCGTGTCTGCGTGGGTTTCCTCCCACAGTCCAAAGACATGCAGGTTAGGTGCTTTGGCCATCCTAAATTGTCCCTAGTGTGTGCCTTGCGGTGGGCTGGTGCCCTGCCTGGGATTTGTTCCTGCCTTGCGCCCAGTGTCGGCAGGGATTGGCTCCCTGTGACCCTGTAGTTAGGATATAGCAGGTTGGACAATGACTGACTGACTGACTGATCGCATTCGTGACCATAAACCTCCAAAGAGCATAAAGCGACACTCCACATGCCTACATTACCAATGCCCGTTTTAAAAAAAGTTTTGTGAATAGGGAGTAACTTTGACTCCTTGTATCCCATTAGGGGGTCACATGATGTGTCCTGCGCCACTTCCGGTCTTTTGAAGCACGGACACTGACTGGTTTACTGTTTATCATAAGGGTGCACAAAACATGGTTCGAAGAGTGTAGAGGGGTGTAGTGGGCCAAAAAAAAAAAAAAAAAAAGGCGGACCCCCCCCACAATAGCTCAACGTCTTGCATAAGCAGACGTCAACATGCATTCAAAGGTATGTCATATCTGTGAGTCACAAACAAACCTGCAGTGATTAGCGTTCATCACAATATAAAAATAAACAAATGTAATAATTATTTTTAGTTAATGCGGAAAACTCCTAGGAATTTGTGGAAAAAATATATTGTATTTATTTAGCACACATCCAAAATAAGCTAGTATATACAAGACGGAATACTGTACAGTACATCAAAATAGTACCATGAACACTGTGACCACAGGGTGGCGCCACCGAGCCCTCACCCTCAGACACGATTTCACAGTTTTACCACAAACCCCTCCAAGTGCGCACAGCCACTGAAAACACAAATATAATTTCTTTCCTTCCGCTTCTCCTGGCGGGTGTCGTCTGCTGCGTCCCGACTCCGAGTCTTCCGTGTGAGGCGATGAGCTTTTTTTTTTTTAAGCTGGACCCAGGAATGCTTCCATTAACATAGCCTTCTTCTAGGTCATATGGAAACCAGGGAGGTCCTCCTCTACAGGCGCCCCAACAAAGCTGCAATTCCATACTCCTGCGGGTGTCCTAATCAAGAGGGACACTGCCAGCTGTTGTAACGGGGGTCTGAAATGCTTCCGGACTCCAGCATCACCATTCTGTTATCCCAGCCGGGATGGGTTTGCATGGCGTCCGCTGGCCTGGTTGCGTCTCCACTTGCGCCGTCCCTCTGAAGGGACAATGTTAAGAAATATTTAATTTCCAGTGTAGGTGCCCTGTGTATACTTGTGTTCTTCCCTTGATGGGAATGTCTGGTACATTGGTCTATTGAGAGGAGAAATCAGCGAACACCCCCCAAAAACCAAACCAATGGAGTTTAGGTACTAGCTGGTAACCTTCTAGTGGTTAGGTGACCCACAGTAACCTTGAAGAAGTCAGACTAGCATCCCCCTTTTTGCTGACCATCAATAATTTGCAGAGTAACGTTGTCACCTACAATGTCCATCTGGTAATGGGACTGAGCAGAGGAAATGAGTACGACATGGAAGAGGTTTAAACTGTCAGTTTCAACTGTGAGGAATGGAATCAGGAAATGGAAGGCCACAGGCACAGTTGTTGTTAAACCCAGCAGGTCTGGCAGGCCAAGAAAAATACAGGAGTGGCATATGAACAGGATTGTCAGAATGGTAACAGACAACCCACAGATCACTTCCAAAGACCTGCAAGAACATCTTGCTGTAGATGGTGTATCTGTACATCGCTCTACAATTCAGTGCAATTTCCACAAAGAACATCAGTATGGCAGGGTGATGAGAAAGAAGCCCTTTCTGCACTCAAGCCACAAACAGAGTCGCTTGTTGTATGCCAATGCTCATTTAGACAAGCCAGATTCATTTTGGACTGATGAGACAAAAATGGAGTTATCTGGTCAGAACAAAAAGCGCTTTGCATGGCAGAAGAACAACACCACATTCCAAGAAAAACACCTGCTACCTACTGTCAAATTTGGTGGAGGTTCCATCATGCCGTGGGACTGTGTGGTCAGTTCAGAGACTGGGACCCTTGTTAAAGTCGAGGGTCAGATGAATTCAACCCAATATCAACCAATTCTTCAGGATAATGTTCAAGCATCAGTCACAAAGCTGAAGTTACGCAGGGGTTGGATATTCCAACAAGACAATGAGCCAAAACACAGTTGGAAATCTACAAAGGCATTCATGCAGAGGGAGAAGTACAGTGGAACCTTGGTTCATGAACATCTTGGTACACGTACAACTCGGTTTACGACCAAAACGTTCGCCAAACTTTTGCCTCGGTTCACGACCACACACTCGGTAAACGAACAAGCCAGTTTCCCTTTCGGTTTGTGCGCGCCGATGATTTCCGCACCTGTTGCATTGTTCTCGGTCAGACGTGCGCGCGTGCTTTCACTGTGAACTCTTTGTGCTCTATTTCATTTCCCTTCCGGTTCGTATGCGCTGATTACTGTATTTAAGCACGTGTTCAGCCTCTCCCTGTTCATCGTTCTCAGTCAGACGTGCGTGCTTTACCTGTGAACTCTTTGTGCTCTACAGTATTTCGTGTGCTTTTGCAGTTAACCATGGCTTCTAAGCAAGTGAAGAGTGGTGAGAAGAAAGTGTTGCAATGTTGCTTTTCTCTTTTTTTCAAATGTTTATTTTTTTCCATGTGCTTAAAACTCATTTAAAAAGAGTGTTTACGGCGATCAGGTTGTAATGCTATTAGCGTGAACTCCTGCAATGTTACTGTCTTGGTTGGCTTTTAAATAAAGTTCGGATTTGTTCAAATGTTCCTTTTTTCCCCTGTGCTTAAAACTCATTTAAAAAAAAAGTGTTTATACAGCGATCGGGTTGCATAGCGTGAACTGCTGCAATGTTACAGAGAGAGACAGAGAGCCTGCGCATGCAGCTGAGTAGGGAGCCTGGGTGTTTGTGTCAGTGTTATTCAATGTTTTTACATTAGTTTACTATTACACTGTGCATTCTATGGTGTAATTAAGTATATTTGTGCTTAAAATCTTTAAAAAAAATATATTTACATACAGTTCGTACGGTCTGGAAAAGGATTAATTGTATTTGTAAGAGCCAATTTTAGAAACTTAAAGTTTTGAGTTAAACTCATATTAATGTTTGCTTTTTTTGAATAGAATATAATTTCTTCTATAGTCATAGACAATGGTAAAGTCTTTTTCCCCCCTATAAGTTAGTAAGAAATGGAATCTTCTTGCTATAATTGAGAAACAGTGTGATATTAGGTTAGTTGTGTTTAAAGCAGGTCCCAGTAAACAGGGACTTGAAAGTTAGAAATGGGATAAGCATACAGTTTTCTGACCGCTTTGAAATGGTATTATAAGTGACTAGTAATGATTTAAGATGTAACAAGATTAAGCTTAGAACTAAATTTTTTCTTATTATAATTTTTCCTTTTTTGCTATTTTTAATTTTCTTTTTTGTGTGAACTGTTTTACTTTCAAACTTAACTAAACTTTTAAAAACGAAGATATTTTGTCTGTGGAATCATTTCTGCGCGTCAGGCTTTTGTTGAATCCCATTTTTTAAGTTGGAGCTGCTGAATTTTGGAAACTTTGGGAAAACGCAGCTACATTATTTACATACAATCCTAGGGGGAAATTGCTTCGGTTCACGAACCAAATCGGTTTACAAGCAGAGGTTTGGAACGAATTATGGTCGTGAACCGAGGTTCCACTGTACAGTGTTCTGGAATGGCCGTCACAGTCCCCTGACTTGAATATCATCGGAAATCAATGGGATGATTTGAAGCAGGCTGTCCATCAAATTGAACTGAACTGGAGAGATTTGGTATGAAGAATGGTCAGCAATACCTCCATCCAGAATCCAGACACTCATCAGAGGCTATAGGAGGACAGCATCCAGAGCAGCGGTTCTCAACCTTTCTAGTGCCGCGACCGTTTAATACAATTCCCCATGCTGTGGCGACCCCAACCGTAAAATTACTTTCGTTGCTACTTCATAACTGCAATTTTACTACTGTTATGAATCGTAATGTAAATACAGTATATACACAGCACTACCATTAGTGTCAACATATAATTTTCACTCACCCTGTATGGATATTTTCATCTGAAATGCAGACTTGCTTGGGCACACAAAATGTCCACGCTTTGACTTCACAGTGCCAACGCTTATTTGAGGTTGAGGCCTGGTACTGCAAATCTATTAAATCGCGTTAATGAACATTCTAAGAACTTTTCACATTCAATTTGCATACAAAGAAAAGAAAGAATATCACATTTATTTCTGGCATTTATTTCTGGCAAAGGTCGACTGGCTCCAGCGCTATATCTATAAGCACTTGGTGAAGTCAACAATTATTAAATCGCTACAAAGGTGAATGCTATCTTTATCAAGAGACAGAAATCAATAATAACATCTTGGACCTTTGGACTTCACTGCAGTCCAGCACAGACTAGTGCATTCTGTACATGAATAAATTCTTCACGGTTAGAGAGTCTGGGCTTGGTGACCAGTCCATTGTTTAAAGTTACCACTGATTTCCAACAGGTGGCACCTGTCCACGTGTTCTTAATGACACAAATCGTAATTATTTTCTTTAGTTCTCTTGTTGGCATATATTAATATCTACAAATTTAGCACTATTTGAATGATTGGATCACTCGTTTCTCCTTGCATTATTAGTAAACGTTGCTAAAACCACCATAGCCATTAAAGAAGAGGATTAAACAAGGTGTCTTTAACACTACATTCTCATCTGTATGTTCCTGCACCTTCTGCAGGAGTGAGGTAATGTGAGGTGTATTTGCACGGTGCACACTGGTTTCAGCGTCTCAGCTCCATTTTGGCCACAGCAGTCCGATGAACTTCATCAGGCCCATCTGCCAGGCGCAGAGCCCGCGCCCAGCCATAAAATAAAGCCAGAGGGTAATCGTTACTTAGTCCTGCTGCTCCGAAGGCCTGTAAAAGGCAACCGAGAATAAGATCAATGGTAATCAGATCAGAACAGGATTTCTTTTTTCACACCTCGCACTACTTCACATTTTTAAATTTTTAATGATGACGTACCTGGATCGCACGATCAATGACCTTCAGTGCTACATTGGGCGCCACCACTTTAATCATGGCGATCTCCGGGGCTGCAACCTGTGGAGGAGAAATTTAACAAAATTAAATGAGCAATCGGTCACGTATCTCTTTGAGTAGATGTTCCACGTTTAACACCGAGTCGCTTCGGGTCACCTTGTTCCCCACCGTGTCCATCAAGTGTGCGGCTTTGAGTACCAGCAACCGTGCCTGCTCAATCTCTATACGAGAGGTGGCAATGTCCGACAGGATCGTGCCTTGTTCCACCAGCGGCTTTCCAAAAGCAAATCTTGAATTAACCTGTAGGCACAAATTCAACACAGGACCGTTCAATGGGCGGCCGTCAAGTGCAAACACTTGGGCAACACGAAATGTTGTGCTTTAGAAAGACACCACAATCAAAGGTACAACATTCACAGTACAAGATGGGGTCTCAAACAATTGTTACCACTAGCAGTTAAAGGGTAAGACTTGAGGGTGTGGGTACAAATCCCACTACTGACACCATGTGACAATGAGCAACTCACTTCACCTGCCTGAGCTCCAATTAGCCACGGTAAAGTTAGAAAATGGGATTTATTATTTAATTGGCTAACTCCTTTTAACTGAAGAAGCTTGCAACATTTGAGATACAATTGGTTACATTTCTTTTTACGAGGGGGGAGTCAAGCTAAGGTTAGAAAATGGGATTTATTAGAAAATGGAGCGAACCTTCACAAACCTGATGATGTCATTTCTCAATGGAGCCTCCACCCCTTCTCAATGCATTTGCGCCACGCTACCTGGAAGTGCCAGCAGAATAAAAGGTTTGGTCTCGTCCTCACCACCACTCGTGCACCGCTTTTCCTTCATGTCGTCACCTGCCTTGAATCAAGGACCACCCAGATGTTTTTTTAGCAATCCAAAAAAAAAAAAAAAGGTGGAAATCACACGGTGCCAAATCTGGCAAATAATTAGGATGTGGCGATACCTCAAACTTCAGTTTCTCCAGACAAGCCTTGGTGTTCTTGCAGGCCACAAAAGGACCCCTTGAGACTGCAGTCCCCACTGTTTGGATCGAATAGCAGGCTTCACAGTGGCCTCCAGCAAGTCTCAGTACCTTGCACTTAGTGACTGTAGTACAATACAATATAATACAATACAATTTATTTTTGTATAACCCAAAATCACACAAGGAGTGCCACAATGGGCTTTAACAGGCCCTGCCTCTTGACAGCCCCCCAGTCTTGACTCTCTAAGAAGACAAGAAAAAAACTCCCAAACTAAAAACCCTTGTAGGGAAAAAAATGGAAGAAACCTCAGGAATGGCAGTTCAAGGAGAGACCCCTTAGGTAGGTAGGGTGTGCAGTGGGTATCAAAAAGAAGGGGGTCAATACAATACAATACACAGAACAAATCCTCAAGACAATGTGAAAATTAAAAATTTACAAACATGGAGCAAAATTTAACAGTAAATGATATTCCATAATATGATATGGATTTGTTCAGAGTCCTGGAGACCTCAGCCATCAAGCTGCCTCTCAATATTGACCATAACACAGCAGAGACACCGCCAGGCCCCGGTTGGCAGGGACACCGCCAGGCCCCTGTATGAATGTGGTCCCGAGACACCGCCGGGCCCCTGTTGGCAGGGACACTGCCAGGCCCCGGTTGGCAGGGACACCGCCAGGCCCCTGTATGAATTTGATCCAGAGACACTGCCAGGCCCCTATTGGCAGAGACACTGCCAGGCCCCTCTTGGCAGGGACACCACCAGGCCCTTGTATTGAATGTGATCCAGAGACACCGCCAGGCCCCTGTATGACTGTGATCCAGAGACACCGCCAGGCCCCTGTATGACTGTGGTCCAGAGACACCGCCAGGCCCCTGTTAGCAGGGACACCGCCAGGCCCCTGTATGACTGTGGTCCAGAGACACTGCCAGGCCCCTGTTAGCAGGGACACCACCAGGCCCCTGTATGACTGTGGTCCAGAGACACCGCCAGGCCCCTGTATGACTGTGGTCCAGAGACACCGCCAGGCCCCTGTTGGCAGGGACACCACCAGCCACCTGTATGAATTTGATCCAGAGACACTGCCAGGCCCCTATTGGCAGAGACACTGCCAGGCCCTTGTATTGAATGTGATCCAGAGACACCGCCAGGCCCCTGTATGACTGTGGTCCAGAGACACCGCCAGGCCCCTGTTAGCAGGGACACCGCCAGGCCCCTGTATGACTGTGGTCCAGAGACACTGCCAGGCCCCTGTTAGCAGGGACACCACCAGGCCCCTGTATGACTGTGGTCCAGAGACACCGCCAGGCCCCTGTATGACTGTGGTCCAGAGACACCGCCAGGCCCCTGTTGGCAGGGACACCACCAGCCACCTGTATGAATTTGATCCAGAGACACTGCCAGGCCCCTATTGGCAGAGACACTGCCAGGCCCTTGTATTGAATGTGATCCAGAGACACCGCCAGGCCCCTGTATACTGTGGTCCAGAGACACCGCCAGGCCCCTGTATGACTGTGATCTAGAGACACCACCAGGCCCTTCCATGCATTGATTTAAGAATTCCAGTTGTGTCCTACATACAAGTTGAGTAAAATGACACTATCAGTACAGTACAACCTGGATAATAATCAGACTTTCAGGCACAATACAATACACAGAACAAATCCTCAATACAGTATAAAAATGAAAAATGTACAAGTATGGAGCAGAATTTAACAGTAGATGATATCCCATAATATGATTTAGATTTCTTCAGAGTCCTGGGCCAGCCAATCCGATGACAGGACCCCTCTACCCCACGACTCCTGCGATCCTCCATCAGGGATGACTGTCCCTTAGGCAGGCAAAACAATGAACCCCTCAGCATGTGCTGTTCGACAATAACTCGGGTGCACAAGTGGTGGTAAGGACAAGAGAAAGCCTGTTATTCTGCTGGCACTGCCAGGCAGGTGGCGCAAATGCATTGAGAAGGGTGGAGACTCCATTGAGACACGACCTGATCAGTTTTGTGAAGGTTCGTCCCATTTTCTAACTTTAGCTTGACTCCCCCTTGTAAAAAGAAATGTAACCAATTGTATCTCAATAGTTGCAAGCTGCTTCGGATAAAAGGTGTCAGCCAATTAATAAGTAATAATAATAATAATAAAATCCAGCGTTGCACAAGCTAAAAAGCTACTGGCTGTTTGCAGAACAAAGCGGGCATTTTGGAGTGATACGGGTGGTGACACCTAAGTGTTCCCAGTTTTCTCCTGATGTGCTGTGAGCTCATAAATAAGAATACTTGAATCTTTGAGTCTGCATTGGAGTGAACAAGATGTAGGTTGCAAACTGTGTTACCTTCTCAATTAGCTGCCCGTTTTGAATCCTCGTCAGGCAGTGCCCTGTTCAACTGCAAAGACATTTCTGCAAATGTCCGACTGTGCACATCTGACTGCCTAAGGCAGAGTAAAATCAGTTGCAAAACTAATTTTCCTGACTGTCGGGTTTTGTTTCCGGATCCAGCATGCCTAGTAATTCAAATGAAATCTTGTTTGTGGGAAAAATAATACAATTTATTTGAAGTAAAATGATTAGAGAGAAAATCTCTAACTCCAGATACATTCAAACCAATAAAGGACAATACACAAACACTACAAAGCATAAGTACGAACTGCAGAGAGTTCATCGCTTGGCTCTCTATCTCAGGAAGCAACATCTTTTCTGCGTTGGGAACTGACCTTTGTATCAGTTGTCACACACGTGCGCATGGGAGGTAACTAAAGGGCTGAACTGAAGGTGATTCCACGCCAGATCAGGGGATGGCAGGGTGTACTCACCCTTTCTCTTTTCATCGGCAGACCGACCACGGGATGTCACTTCTGGTTCTGGCCCCGAGGACGTCACTTCCCCTGCTTGACTATAAAGCTGCCATGTTTCCCTTTCTATTTGTTCTGTTTTGTGGACTGAGATCTGTCAAGACCAGTTACTATGAACCAAACCTTCATCTTTGGCTGCCATACTTCAAGTATACGGACGGCTGCCCCAAATCTTCTCCTGTGCTGTCTGAATCTTTTCAATCCCAGACTTTAAAACAGTATCTTTAAAATGGCCTACTGGTTTGTCACCGAGTGTTCATTTAAGGCTTTATAAACTTCATATTTGCAGTCGCAAGTATATTTTGCCTTTTAGTTAAGCTCAATCTGAGGTTAGGGTCTGTCACAATGACATTGTTACAGAGTAGACAATCACCATTTTGGGGACAGCAGGCACAACATTACCTCGTCTACAAGTTTATGCTCTGACAGGCTGCAATGACCAGTAAATGAGCACTCTGGACACAAAGCAGTTGCAGAAGTAGACCCCAGGCCTAGCATCGTTACACTGGCTACCAGTGTTGTTCGGCATTTACTTTAAAAAACTACGAATGGGTTATAAAGCCTTAAATGAGTTTGTTCTGTCATATTTTTTAGAATACCTGTCCCCCTACACTCCAAGTTGTAACCTTAGATCTTCAGATGAAGGTCTGCTTATAATTCCAAGAGCCAGGACTCAAATGGAGGTCTGCTTATAATTCCAAGAGCCAGGACTACCAATGAAGATCGACAAGGACTGGAGTGGAGCACCCCTGGAGTACCAATGAAGACCTCCAAGGACTGGAGTGGAGCACCCCTGGAGTACCAATGAAGACTGCCAGGGACTGGAGTGGAGCACCCCTGGGGTACCAATGAAGACTGCCAAGGCCTGGAGTGGAGAACCCTTGGAGTACCAATGAAGACCTCCAAGGACTGGAGTGGAGCACCCTTGGAGAACCAATGAAGAACGCCAAGGACTGGAGTGGAGCACCCTTGGAGTACCAATGAAGACCTCCAAGGACTGGAGTGGAGCACTCCTGGACTACCAATGAAGACCTTCAAGTACTGGAGTGGAGCACCCCTGAGTACCAATGAAGACCTCCAAGGACTGGAGTGGAGCACCCCTGGAGTACCAATGAAGACCGCCAAGGACTGCAGTGGAGAACCCCTGGAGTACCTATGAAGACCTCCAAGGACGGGAGTGGAGCACTCCTGCAGTATCAATGAAGACCTCCAAGGACTGGAATGGAGCACCCTGGAGTACCAATGAAGAACGCCAAGGACTGGAGTGGAGCACTCCTGGACTACCAATGAAGAACGCCAAGGACTGGAGTGGAGCATCCTTGGAGTACCAATGAAGACCGCCAAGGACTGGAGTGGAGCACCCCGAAGAACCAATGAAGAACGCCAAGGATTGGAGTTGAGTACACCTGCTCTAGGATCTATCTGGGGACACCAGTGTGTTGTTCATGCTAAACCTTGTGAGTCCTGTGCGACTCATGAGGAGTGATAGGCTGTCCCGTG